>NC_061094.1:30840547-30890547 GCF_015104395.2 Macrobrachium nipponense
ATAATATGAAAATACATACAATATTATTGGATACTGTAATGCATAACTTTTTAAAAGAATCAGAAAAGATTCATATTCATTGTGTATTTATTTCGTAAATATACGTATCCGTCAGCAGCCTGACATCGCTCAATTAGGTATGCCGATGTCGGTCCGAATCTGATTCCCGTTTCGTGTCCATTTTTATTTATTTATTTGTTTTTTTCACTGATATGTCATAGGCAGAATGCATTGAAACTCCAAAATTGGCTTTTATTAATAAATTACTAAATTATATCATATATGTAGTATTCATTATACTGAAGGCTAGGCTACTGTATTCGTCTATATACGATATAGGTACCACGATATCATCATCATTGTATAGGCGAGGCTAAATTGTCAAATGTTATTCAATTTCTCTTTGTACTGAATCATCATAAGCCATTGGTCGCTCTTGCCTCCACCAACTTTGCTCTCTGCTGCTTTTCTTGTAATTAAAATGCTTTTTTTCTTCATTCTTGAAGCATAAGTTTTAGTACATGTATGATTTATTAATTTTATTTTAACCAAAATTCTTTTTTTTTTTTTATCGATATATTGATATGGTTTATGCTGAAGGGAACAAGCAACTTACCTTGGGAATGGTGAAATCTGACTTTAATAAATTAGTTCAGGTAAATCGTATAGGTAAATCGTATGCAAAAATTTTGGCTGAGGGCCTTCTTCAAGGGGGGAAGTTATTAGGTAAATATACATAGGTTTCACTTAATTATTTGTATTTACATTAGAAAAACACACACATCAGAAGGGTGAAAGCATAAATAAATAAATCTTTTTAACAAGATTTACAAACAACTGGATCATTCTCTGTAGAATCTCAAAGGGGCCTGCTTCAAAGGGCACAGACAGATCCACAGCATGTTAACACCTATTTGTAATTTAGAATATAGTATATACAGTTACTTAGCTGCAAGTGAGAAAACACTGATAAAGAATCGAGAAATTGCACAGAATATGCCAGGCAAGCAACTCAATTCTGGCAATACTGGATAAGGCACTTATTTTGTAAACTTATTTGAATAAACAAGATATAGGTCTCACTGTGGTATATCACACTATGAAAAAGGAAAATATCACACTATGAAAAAGGAAAATAAAGGGGTATCAGCAATGGAGGGTAGTGTTAAAGGGATTGACTTCGAAAGTAACTGAGCCTCTAGACAGCCACATGGGGAACAGTAAAGGGCAGCTCAAGGGAGAAAAGGACTCTAGCGTTCTGGATAAGTTATCAACGTCTTCTGAGGATTGTTCATCCGTGTGATACCCGTATATGACGCTGGGATTATGATTTTGCTCTTTGTAGATGGCAGCATGCATGTAGGACGTCAGGTCCTCTGGCCCAGGTGTTCAAGATGGTGCTCTTCATATGGGTTGGCTACTGAATGGGGAAATCGCTTTCTCTTTTGGCCTTGCTCCTCTGCCGGCTTTGCTTGACCCAGGCAGGATTAGCATCTCTGAGGGATGTCACCTGAAATCAAGGTCTAGGACAGTCACTTGGACAAGGGAAACGGTTTAAGAGATTACATAGAAGGAATAGTGGTGAGAGTAGTCAAAATAGGGGTAAATTTTACCTACAGTTTACCTTTACGGTTGAGATTAAACAATGAATGTTATTTCAGATTTTGTAAAATAATCTTATATTGTATATTACTTCTAATCTTGGAGGGTGAGTTTGCATGGAAGAGATTTCCTTGTTGCAGCAGACGTAGGTGGATGAATCTTCATTTTTGTAGCTAAGGTTAAGGGAAAGGCTGACTCCCACAGTTTCTTTAATATTTCTTTGTTCTTAACAGTAGGTGGATACATAATGAAAGCAACATATTCCTAGTTGTATTGTGTTCCTTCCATAATAGTTAGAATTAGCACTGGTTCTTATACTTGTTCCCTGTCATACAAAAAGTTTTTAGGTCAGCAATCTTGTACCAACAACATGCAGTCCTTAGCCTAGGATATGCTGTAATCAGGCCTAACTTTAAGTGTTACACAGCACAGTTAGCCTGACTGTATATGCATAACACAGGAGGAATTTAACTCAAGAATTGACATTTTCATAAACTTATGGAAGAATATTTCACATCTTTGCCTATGGTTGGTGGTATGTTTGCAACTAAATGCAAGCTCAACATGGGGAAACTTACATAACAGTACCATGACAATTACTGTATTAGTAAATGGCAGTTACATCGAGGTAAAAATACAAAAGAATACTATTAAGTGTTAGGGCAACATGTAAATTATAAACTAACACAAATGCATACCTTTCCCAAGGGAGAAGTATGGTATTTCAAATTAAAATAAGGGAGCTCATTCCTTTCTCCTCTAGTGTTGCTGTATGCGTCTCAAACGGTGCAATTTGAGCTTAAATCTTGAAAAAATGAAAAAAATTCTTTTTTCCAGTTTATGCAGGTATTGCCATTTATTTCAATGAAAGTTTTCCATCAGTACACCAGTCTGACCTCAATCACCTTGTCAGTGCAAAGATAAATTTCCCGACTTTGTTCACTCAGGTCACCTGCCTCAGCACATAAGTTTAAGTTTTCTTTCTTAAAATTAAAAGGCCTTACCTCTTAAATAGTTGCACAGGTTTGTGTAAACTGGTGGGGTAAGGTTTATCAAATGAGACTTTTAAACTAAAATTAAATTTTTAGCTGAAACCCATCAAATTACATGGAAATCAGTGCACACATTCTGACCATTTGCAATCTTGTAATAAGTTTACACAACACAAGGAGGGACATGATTACCACTTCCCATCAGAGGCACTGGTCAAAGGAATACCTGGCCAACTGAGGATTGTTCTTCCTTTTGTGTCTGGGAAGCTGCTGACAAGGGGAAATGGCACATGTAACCTGATTGAGTTTATATGCAGATAATATATTTTACTTTAGCCTTTTTTTTCAGATTGAAGGAGAATTCTCTTCATTAACGAAAGGAAAACCAACTTGTGTAGTAATGGGTGATGCTGATGAAGGTTTTTCATTTGCTAATGTGAATAAGGCCTTCACAACACTGATGGAAATGGAAAAACCAATATTGTTTTCTTTAGGATATGGGTGAGTAACTCCACATTGTACTATACATCATTTATAAATGCATTTAGGATATTGGGTGTGTAACTCCACATTGTAGTACAATACATCATTTATATATGTACATGGTCTATATGAATTCATTTTATCTTCAAGAAATGGATGTAGTAATGCTTCTGTTGAGTGTAACATCATCTATTTATGGTAAATACTTGCATTAATTTTCTTGGCATCAAAATGTATACATACTGTAGTGGCTTGTTGAGAATACCAGAAAAAAAAAAAAATTGGGCACAAATACTACCTAGTAAATAGACTTGTTATTGTAGGTTCTATGGTAGGTTTTGTAGTTAGCAGGCTGAAAATATTAAATTTTAAATACTTTCTGCACTTATCCTTGGAGTTACAATACAGTTTGTTTTAGCATTACTGTACTGATAATTGCTATACAGGCAGTCCTCACTTGTTGGCGGCATGAATTAACAGTGAGCTGGTTTTATGGTGCTGGGCTAATGACATTGTTAACCAGATTTTTGGCACTGTAAGCAGTTTATCGGCGCTGATAAGCAGTTAATGGAGCTGATAAGTGGTTTATTGATGCTTACAACATCGTTATGCTTTTTATTACCAAAATTTCTGCAATTTTCGATTAGCAGCACTCAGCTGGGAACAGAACCCTGCCATTAAGTCTTATACATCATCTACTTAAAGATGATTTTTGCCATGGTTTGCATTGTTTTCATGGTATTTGACCCATTATTGAGAAACTTGCCTTTTCATTTTTCAGGAAGTACTACAAGCATAAGGGAAAGTTGCAGCTAGATGTTGGAGCATTTGCTAATGCTTTGGAATTTGCATGTGACATTAAAAGTGAGATTGTTGGGAAGCCATCACCACAGTTTTTTGGGGCAGCACTCAAAGATATGGGGATAACTGCAGATAAGGTATCTGTTTAGTGTGTTTATGTTAAATCTATTGTGATGTTCTTTATTAATATAAAATACGGTACTTATGGAAATAAAAGGAGTTTGCAAAGATATCTTGCTGAACATTATGGGGGACTCCAATACTACCAGGAATATTTAAAGAAATGTTAAAGCAATTAGTACTGGATTGTTATTAAATGTCAAAACATTGGGAGCTTTCCTAGATTGTGACCCCAAGGGTTTTTGGGGGCCGTTATCTACGACTAATATTTCATTAGGGTTACTATTTTTATAATATTTACAGTCTTTTTATAATTTTTATGATATTTACAGTCCCAATGGGTTTGTAATAAACATGCTGCAAAGGTGGATATATACTGGGTTAAAACCCTTGTGATCACTATCTAGGAAAGATACAAATGTTGATTACCTACCACCAGAACGCAAAGTATTTTAGCCCGTTAACAGTACCTGTATGCTCAGTGGAAGTAATGTTTGCACCAAAGCATGTAGCTCTAAAGTCTGAATAACGACAAATTTTTAACCAATTTGTATTTTTCATAGCTAATAAACCCGAGGTCATAACAATAGGATAATCTAGCACCAGCTGGAAACTGAATAAACAATCAAAGATGGTAAAGCAAGGAATCTGTGGCATCTGGCAACTCGTGTATACGAGATGGAAGCTGGTCACCGACCAGGCTTGGTACCTCATGACGCATCAGTCTTTCTTCCAACCCAGTATATGAGAGGGGCGGCTAGAGGCAGGCAGTAAATGTTTCAGACTGTAGGTTTGTTAGCTATGAAAAATACAAATTGTTCAAAATTTTTCATTTGTTCATACATGGAACAAACCTTTGATCTTAATAATAGGATAGACTTTTATACTTGGAGGGAGGTACAAGACCTTGATCCAGCTAGGGGTTCAGCCCACCTGACCACCCTTCCTAGAAGATCGAGTTCTAAAGAAGGGGGTCCAAGTCCGTGAGAGAGTAGATAAGTGAATATCTAAAAACAGCCTGCTGAGTTGTAGCACTGATATATGACCAGGTTCATTGAATTCATGTAAGGAAAAGAGAACTTTGCCTGTTCAAGTAACAAACCATGTAGGCCACAGGGGTTTGTCACCACTCCTCCCCCCCATGCTAGAGAGAGGAGACCATGCTACCAAAAAACAGATTTGTCTATTGTATAGGAACAAAACAAATAACTACAACCAGTATGGCTACCACACTCACCTGTATCAGACCAGTTCCAACATATGATGTGTCTATTCTTCGACCCACTTGTAGGAAGAAGAAAGGAAATAAAGAGAAAGAAGGAGACCAGCCAACGCACTCGGTCTCTCTTCCACACAACCATCTTAGGTAAGATACAACCATCTTTGGTGAGATACAAACAGCCTGCCAGGGGCACTGGATGAGCCACACAACTTGTTGGGCAACCACCACCGGACCCAAGGAATGTCCAAGAACCTGTGGGCAATGTCCTTTAGGTAAAGGAAGTAAATGTGGTTTGCCAAAGCCAAGAACCAGCATTCAAAATCCTATGAACAGACAAGTTCTTACATGCCAGTGAGGAACTTATACCTCTGATGTCATGTGTTCTAGCATGCACACTCAATGACAGAACTAGCAGGCGAGATGCCACAGATTAATTTTTTACAATCGTTGACTGTTTTAACTAGTTTCCAGCTGGCACTAGAAGATTATCCTACTGTTAAGGCTGAAGGTTTGTTCTGCAAATGAACAAATATGTTTTGGCCAATAAATTTAATATTGTAAGTTCTTCATATTGTGCAGAATATCTGCACAGGTAACATTGCTCTGTAAGATTAAAATACCTGGCATCATGATAAAATATTGAGAAATGTAAGCGTGAAGTCTTTATTTGGCAGCTTTAAACTAAGTTTGTGCAAACAAGGGAACCCCTGGAAGATTCTTTATACAGATGATCTAGCGCAAAGAGCAGAATCTGAGGAAGAGATGGTAACAGTGCTTAAAAGGTGGAAAAATGGAATGGAGAAGAAAGGACTAAAATCAGCAGAAGCTAATTAAAGCTTATGGAGACTGGAAAAGAAGCAAAAGAAAAATTACAATCATGTGGCCATGTGGTTGTTGTGGGATATCTCATGGATGAACTCTGCTCTTTACTGAATGTAATAGATGGTGTCACAGGTGGTGTTAAGATTACAATATGTACATAGAATGAGATATTTTGGATGCCAGAAATGAATCACAAAAGCAAATGGAAAAGAGAAAGGGTTCAAGGACACTTGTGATAGATGGGTAGGTCATAGAAGATTAAGAGCACTTCTCTTACCATGATGACATATTGGGTTGTGAAACAGTAGAGAGAGCAGTAACAAGAAATACGGTGTAGCATGATTGAAATGGAGGGAGGTAACTAGACTTCTGGTAAATATAAATGTTCCATTGCTGCAGAAACATTGAGGAATTGTTCAAGTGATGAAGTATAAAAAAAAGGGACTTGATATCCATGGGATGTGATCACAGTTAGTTAGAAAAGTAGTAAATATGGAAGTAGCTAGATGGAGGCTTAAGAAATCATGGAGTGAGTGGGCATATCAAGACTTACACGATGGAAGTTCAGGTAGAGTGAGTGAAGGATAAAGAAAAACAGAGATTCATTTTACATTTAACCCCTGAAGGGAAAAGCTCACATAATCACAGTTTTGATGATGATTGATGAAGTTTAACGTGTGTTAGTTGTTTCAAAAGCATTTTGTTACTTATTTATAAAGCTGAAATTTAAACTTTAGCAAAGTTCACTAATATCAAGAATAAGCCCCTTTTACAATAAGACAATAATTTAAAAAAATTAACTTTTCAGGCAGTGATGATTGGAGATGACATTGTATCAGATGTAGGTGGATCACAGAAATGCGGGCTGCGTGGCGTGTTGGTCCGAACTGGTAAATACATCCCTGCTTTTGAAAACCATCCGGTGGTAAAACCAGATTTTATTGCTGATAATCTTGCTCAGGCAGTTGAAATGATTATAAATGCTCAGAAGGCTAAGAAGTGATACACCTAGCCTGATATACATGTAAATGCTACACTGTATTGTGGGTTTTTGTCTTGGAAAAAAATGTTTGTACATTATACTTTAGTAAGAATCTGTATATGAACTATGTTCGTTATCAGTTTGCACGTTATCCTTTGGTAAGAATCTGTATACGTATTGTTAGTTATCAGGAAGTCCTGAAAGTTAACAAAATTTTATTATGGTTTTAAGAGGGAAAGCAAGTAGGTCTTTGTATTTTTTTCAAGTAAAGTACATATTTGGTGTAATTCCTTAAGAAAAATAATCTGTGTCATAGCTTTGAAAACAGTAATCAATGTAAGAGTTAAGTTATTTTTCACTAAATCTTTGGCTTATAATGGAAAATTCAAGTATTGTGAAAGATACAGGGGTAGAGTATAAATCTATACACTGTCCAACATAATCTCATGCGTTTACTTTTAACTTCTTGCCTGCCTTTTATGATATGATGGATCTTTCCTTTGATTGCATTTGTTCCTAAAATTATACAACCCTTCATTGTATATGAATAGTTTTTAAGCACTGGTTAGTGTGGTTGTTGAGATCATTAGCTTTTAGTTATATGCAATTGCTGGAGAGTCCCAGCCACATGTCTAGCCAGTCCCTTGCTTTTCCTAAAGCTGCTGTGAAGTATATATGTTGCTGCTTTACAGTATTCATTTTGGGTTCCAGTCTTGTATTTACCTTGGGTGAAATTTTTGTTTGTGTATTGGTGTGTACATGTTTTTTTGGCCTGTCTGTGCTTCAGTCTATATGGTGACTGAACCAAATCCTTACTCAATTAGGTATCCTAGGAATGTATTGATATTGTTATTTGTGTATTATGAGTGTTCTTTTTAGGGTCAAGATTGCTTGAAGGATCTTCCCTCCAAAGAGTGCAAAGGATGCATAAGTTCAGCTGCAAACAGAAGTAATGTGAGAAATCTTCTGTTACATTGAAAATAATACACTTTCATTCATTCTGAAGATTCACTTCCATTCATCTGAAGAAGTGAATGGTCTGCAGTGGGACCATTTATCTTCTCTTCCACTTCTCCAGTGATACTCCTGGTGATTTGTCAGTGAGCTTCCCTCGTTTGCTTATCAGGCAGTCTCCTGGTGCCACCACAGCATCTTCTACTATGACGAACTCTCCAAAGCTTTTTTTCTTAGACCCTCAGAAGTTACTTATTGAAGGTTTTCTAGCCATCCTTCAAGATGAAAGGATAGTCATCTGCCCATCATTCTTGTCGTAGTAATAGTCAGTTGCTGTCTCCACTGCTTGTAGTTCTTTGTGTTGCTTGTAGTTCTTGATGTTGCTGCTGTTCCCATCACAGGTACAGTTGTTTCAGGTAGGAATGAGTGGTCATTATTTGCTGTTAAAACTCTTGGGTCCTTCAAGAAACTCACCTTGACCACATCCTCAGCGATAGAGGTGAGACACAGAATAGGCGGAGTTAATTGGGAAACGCTGGGGTTCTGATGCTGCTTCTCCTCTTCTTTTTCCTTGAGGTCATCATTTTATATAAAAATTATCAAAATATACTTTCAGAAAATTCTGAAATTTTCTTTGAATTGGCAAAGTAAGCATTGGTTATCCATGAATGTGTAATAATTAATATTACACACAGTATAAGAAAGATTTGCACCATTACAACCAAGAGGGTTGTGAATACATCCAAAATGCAGACAAAGGCTTAGTGACCTGGTTAGTCTAGCCTATGTTGCCTTTAGGCTACCTGTAAACCCTACCATAACCTTGGTTAGACTATTTTTATATATACTATTGAAAAATTGTCAAGAATCCAAAGAAATAAGACTGATCCAAGGTTTCTTTTTAATTTATAAGTAGTACGTACCCCATATATAAAACTAAACCAAAAAATGTCATCTTACCAAGCAAAATGTGTCGTACCAGAACTTTGTCAATGTAGCCTAGTCTCCTAGTATCTATTTGTGATGATGTAACAATCATCAGATACAAGACATCCAAAGGTAAGGTACTATGTATATGTAATGTGTGTATAAAGGATGCTGTGCATGTATATGTTTAACAGGACAACTCAAAAACAATGATCCAAGTACTGGTAATGTTGAACAATAAGTACACTTCTACTCCCCTGCTATGTCCTTTTTTATGGGTACCATTGTGCCTATGTTATACAGTTATATCTTTAGCAAGTTACTGTATATGCACTGTACTGCACATAATATGCCAAATCTACGAGAGAATAAAGAGCTAAAGGAGTTATACCATCAGTCTTTATTCTGAGGTTGGGCGAGATGTCCAACTTTGGCATGATACCAGAATTAGGCAAGGAGTAAGGCATTGGAACTACAATGCCAGATGTACTGGACAGTTATTCCAATGTAGAAGATGTGTGACCTGCTGGTAATATAATTGGATGCAGTTTCATGGCCTGAGTGACCCCTACCTAAGCATGAGGAACATAAGTGAAAACAAGTGTTTCCTTGGTGCAGAACCAGTAATGCTGAAGAGCAAAAGTGACTACAGTTGAAAGAAAGGCTGGTTCATTATGTGAATTTCCCTTCACCCCCCCTCAATAATAAGCCAATTGGCACACATTCTTACCCGTCCTCCTCTTTAATGAGTTGGTCAGCACAAATTCTCTGATCCACTCAGCAAAACTACATTGCTCAGTTAGTTTGCCTGACTGAGCAAAGGTATTTTTTGTGCTTCTATTTTCTGAGAAAGTTTGATCTTCACTTCACACATCCATCTGTACCTGTGTGATTTTATTCACACTTCTGCATTTGCATTGATAAAGCTGCTATCAAGGGTGTATTTAGGATTGGGAAATGCATATATAATTAAGGGATTACAGTATGCAGTAATGAAATGAAAAGAAAATTAGAATTAATTAAGATTACTTGTGAAATTCTGGGTACTACTGCTGACCAGTTGACATACACACAAAAGTTATTCATTTAATCATGTTAGACCTTGTGTGCATGCACCAATCCACCAGTGCCAGGTGATTTTTCTTCTTAAATGGTGAAATTTGGTCTTCAGGGACTTTGCATAATTGAAAAATTTGGCTATAATAACAGAATGTGTTTTTACAGCAGCATTCTAATGTGGTTTAAACACACTTGTAACAGATACAATATTTCATATTTGAGAAATTTGAGGAAGCGTTACTGTAAGTCATCTTTAAATTTAAACATCAATTATTTTATTCTGTAAAGATAATCAAATGAAACGGATTATAACAACATTAACTGAAAATTATTCCAGATATGTATGATAAAGTATATATTCATCTTGTAATTGTTTCAGTGTTATATAATATTAAAATTTAAATTTATATAGAATCTATCAACACAGTGTTGCAAGGAAAACTTTGTTGTAGTTATAGAAGTACATATTAATTTTTATTGGGAAATGATACGGCAGGAAAAGTTATTCATTTTACTACATATTAATGAATTTATTCAGTATCATGTGTACTATATCAGTTGGACTTACTGATTCTTCCTTTATCAAACAGTTCACATTTTTTCCTATCGTTTTATTTTTGTCCTTATTTGGTGGCACAGCTTCTTATAAAAGGTGCCTTAAGGTGTGCTGCCAAGGAATAAAAGGTACTATAGTCTTTCCATATAATTGTTCTTGATGAGACTTCTTTAATAAATCTGAGTAAATTTTAGAAGTATATTTTGTAAACTAATTAATATAGCATATTTTGATACACATACCATGAATGTTGATTTGTTATTGTTGTTAGTTATTCAACATATTATATATAATTTAAAAATAAAAGTTGTTTGGAAACATAGTTTAAAATGCCCCTTTAATCATTACTGAATCATTAGATAAGAGAAACTTCACGTTGTTTTTTATTTTCTCATAGCAGTTGATGATTGTTGTACTAAAAAACAAGATCTGCATCAAAACATGGTTAAGGGCCAAAAATAAAATTTGCCACTAATCACATTCGATTTTGTAATCGTATTCAGAGTGTAATCATATAAATTTTCATCATAAAATTTATTATTTGGATACTTACCTACTGTTAAATTAGCTATATCTCCCCGCTGATTAGGTGAGTAGCTAAATTTAACAGTAGGTAAGATTCATCTCAAATATGGTAACTTCATTGGAATTATGTCATCTGTTTTGGCTCTTAAATCCTATCACTATAACTGCCTTTAGGCACATTAGCTCTAAAGAAGAGTCCAGCACCATCTGGACATCTGGGCTGCTAAATCTCTGTTGACAGAAATAATTGATACTATGTGGGTCTGTTGGTCTAAAAGGATGTGTTGCCTTTGTTTCTAAGAACTTGACTAGTTCTGGATTTTCCTTAATTGATTTTTGCTCTCTCTAGGTGTTTTAGTCTATAAGTTATCATATATTTCCTTGCCTTGTTAGTGGCTTTGCCTGTTACTACAGTATAGATCCTTTGGGTTTTAAACATGTATTAATTGCCAAATATTTTTAACATCCTAATGTGGGTTTCTTTTAATTACTGCTATTGCTGTTCACTGGAAGTCTCCTTTTTATTTTGAACATCCTTTTTGTTCAGCTGTTATTTATTAGTTAGGACTTAGTAATTTTTTATACTACTATCGTAGTTTTGGTTTGATATTTAAAATGATCATGGAGACAATAGTTGCTCATTAATTTTTTGCTTGGAAGACATGGGATGCAAAGGACTCTCAGCGTTAATCTACCAGAACCTACAGCATTCTGCCTTCTAACACCCTTAAGTCTCTCATGGAGAGAAGTTTGAGTTACTTCTTGCAGCTGTCTTCAATCCATTGCTTATTCAGCATTCTCACAACTCGCGTCGACGTCTAATCCAGGAAATTTAGAAGGCTAATTCTACATAGGACACCCTCTGAATAAATACAATATGTACTGTGTGGAGAAAGACATCCCACTGTTTCTGCTGTCCCAAAGGCTGGGTGAAACCCATACCTTCTGTGCAACCTTATTACGAATAGTTGGAACCCCTATAAAAACTCTTAAAACTGCCTATTTTGTTAGTTAAAACCAAAGAAAGACCCACTAAGAATGTTTATTCCAGGTGTTTTTAACAGTTTTATCACAAAAAGCAAGCGCCTCAGTGGCGTGGTTGGTATGGTGTTTCCTTCCCACCTCAGTGGTCGCTGGTTCGATTCTCGGCCATTCCATTGAGGAGTGAGAGATGTGTATTTCTGGTGATAAAAGTTCACTTTCGACATGGTTCGGAAGTCACGTAAAGCCGTTGGCCCCGTTGCTGAATAACCACTGGTTCCATTCAACGTAAAAACACCAAACAAACAAACAAAATCACAAAAAGTGCATTTAATGAAAAAAGAAAAAGAAAACTGGAATTTGTGAACATATCTCTCAGAAAAATACCACGAATAGGCAAATTTCCCACGAATGATGGGGGTATATGTTCCAGAGAGAAATCTGAGAATGTGTCGGTCCGCAAATCCGGGGGGGCTCACTGTACATGTATTGCTACAACACGAGAAGAATTAAATGTAGAAACTATTAGTTCTGAAACAGTAGGCTATATATAATGTGTTTAGTCTAAAAATCACAATTTTTAGAAGTAATCTGTAGTTTTCCTAACTGTGCAAACCTGAGATCCTTTACATTAGGAATATACTTATGTCAAGGCTGGAACAGTCGTTAAAACTCGAACAAGGTGGTCAGGCAGTAACTACTGTGGTAGGCAGGGAGACCCATGATATAGTAATGACAAGGTAGTCCCACTCTAGCAACAAATTTGGGACTCATTTGCACTTGATTTTTTTACATGCAAACCATTCAAAGCAACAATTTACTGATGTAAACATAGGGATAATTGCCTTTTATACACTTTGAAATGCAATTTAATAAATATCCCTCCATAGACTTAGGCAGTGAATGGGATTTTGGATATATGAAAGCGAATGGGCGAAATGTTGCGCAAATAAGATTTTTTTGTTTGAATGAAACTTTTAGAGTGATGGTATCCTGGAGACTAAGGTCACAGGATTTTTTCGACAGTTTTTTAAACTTCCCTGTCATGGCCTTGTGTGAATTTGAAACCCTGTTACGAATTGTTTTAAGTTGATTTCATTTTGTGAATTGTCCATTGGCACGAGTCTGCCTTTCAGTTCATGTATTTTACATTGTTTAATTTTGTGATACAACTGTGAACCCCAATTTCATCACAAAATTAAACTACGTAGTATGCTAATTTAACAAATATTATTATTATAAAATTAGGATTTAACCAGCCCAATGAGTCTAACTATATTAAAGACCCTTACAGTACTGGCCCAAAAACGTTCGGGAGGAAATTGAAATAAATATACGAACATCAAATGCATGTCTATAGAGTGGAATTAATAGAATTATAATAAAATTATAAATAATGATTACATGATAAATGAAGTTGGAAAAAAATATAGATTTTATAAAAAATTGAATTAGATAATGACAAATCAACTACTTTAGTAAGGTATAAAATATAAATTTTATTGATCAAATTATTCTTTCTTAATATATTAAAACTATATAATGGAAAATTTTCTGATTCTGATATTTCCAATAATGACTTATGGCCTTTGTATGTTAAAAATTAGGCAATCACAGAATATGTATGCTTTACTGTTAAAATTGTGCTACAAACACTGCAAGGAGGGATGTCCCCATGCTGTTGTCATTAAATACTCGTGCGTCAGTCTAGTGTGGCCTATTTGTAATCTTGTTAATACATATCACTTCAGCTCGCTTTTCATTTTGTACTGATGAACTCCACAATTTAACATTCTGCTTAATGCATTTCAATTTACTGTTGTCTGCTTCACTGTCCCAAAGTTTTTGCCATTTTGTTTTTATGCATTGCTCAAATGAGTTTATAGTCTCTAGCAGGAAATTTTTTGCCAAAAATTGGTGAAGTTATCCCAGACTTTGCCTTTTTATCTGCCGTTTCATTACCTTGGATTCCTACATGGGCAGGAATCCGGCAGATTTCAATGTTAACCCCACATGCATATAATTTATTGATGAATTGTTTAATTTGCTTTACTAAATGGTTCTTATTTACTAAATGGTTCTTATGTGTGTAAATTTTTAGAGATTCAATTGCACTTCTCAAGTCAGAATAGATTACATATTTGGTATATAGTTTATTATTTGCCAATTTGATCTGATTAATTGCCAATAAAACTGCTGTTAATTCAGCTGTCAAGACAGTCGCTTCGATTGGCAATGAATACTGACTCACTCTGCATGCTGACACTGCAGCACAACCAACTCCCACAGAAGATTTGGATCAATCACTGTATATATTGCTTTATGAGGGTCTTTACTTCGAATGCATAATGTTTATATGGATTTGGACTATAATCCTGTTTTTTTTTTTTTTTTTTTTTTTTTTTTTGCCAATGATAAAGCTTGGAACATACTTTGATTTTATTCATCATCCATGGTGGTGGAGAATTTGAGGGTTGGCGCATGTTTACTCTCAAGCCATTAGATTCTAAAAATCTACTATAGTGAGTTTACTTTTCTAAGATCGCTGTGGTGTGGCTTGTACAGATATCATACGCTGCCAATTTTCATGTTATGGTAACCATATTAACTTCATGGAGTATATTGAAATAGTTTTCATTTCTTGAAATGTGGTTCTTTGTTTGCATCAGATGTTTTGAATATATCTGATTTCGTATATTCTTCGTTAAAAGCTGTTTCATCAATGAAAATGAAGATATGGCATATTTTTTACCCGGCAATGCCAGATCCGAGTTTAGGGGACCTATGATTTTTAGGAGGATTTAAAAGGTCATGGTCAATATCAGTAAAGGATACTCGCTCTCGATCACCCTCTGTGATAAGTATGGACAGCCCAGCCCTAGTGACTCCTGTAAACGTCTTCACCCACCACCTGAGGCCAAGGAAATAGTCTATAATTTCCTGAAATACTTCACTTTATAAAAACATCATGAAGGTTCTGTTACTGATGTTTTGAAGGCTATCCAGAGAACATCTGAAGCGACTAAACTGTCAGAAATGACTATTCGTAGGCTTAACAAGGAAGCAAGAGAGGCGGGAAATATAGAGGAATCTTCAGTGTTTCAAAAAAGAAAAGAGAAAGTGAGTCCTGTGACTGACTTGGATGATTTTGATAAAAATGTTATGCAAAGAAGGAATGAGTGGTTTTCTTTTCTAAGGGCATAATAGACTGATTGACTTATGAATTTATGTCTCAAGTCCAAACACCGGAGCCAACAGGCCATTCAGCGCATCTATAATTATAGAAAGAGAAAGAAGGAATAGCTAAATAGAATAGGGAATGAAAACAAAATTTAAAAAATGTTAACAGGGAAGAAGCAAATCCTTTCCCTCTACTCCCAAGGTCTAAAGCGAATCCTCCTAAGAAGGATTATATCTGCGGGAAACATTTAATGGGACTTGCATACCCGTAGATATGACAACTCTGCCTTTTCTACCTGGCCCCACCAGAGCGATATTAGAAAAGTAAACGCACTATAGCTCTTACTGGAAAAGGTAGTTTGTGATTATTAATAAATATATATCTTATATGTTGAACAGTTTTTTCGTGGGGGTATCAGTGGACATTATCTTTAAAGCACTTCTCATTGTTACAAGGTCTCAATGTAAAGATACTGGGGGGTTCACCACTTTCACAACATACTGAAGTGTTAGGGGAAAATTTAAAGGTTCCACTACAAAGTCTCAAGCCTCAAGTATAGTATGAGACAATTTCATGATTAAATTCAAGGCACTATTACATTTATTTTTTACAAAGGCTACATGCGCTTTCCAACTAAGATGAGTGTCAAACACCAAGCCTAAAAGTCTTATAGTATCACTCAACTAAATGTGGGTATCAGAAGTGAGAATTCACAGCCACTCTAAAGACTTAAGTCTCTGATGGTCGAAGAACAATATCCCTTTGTGAGAGCAGTACGTACTCTGCCCCTCATGCGACTCCATAGGCAGAGTTGCTTGGTAGTACATTCCAGCTTGGAATGCGTTTGGCTTATAGAGTATTCGAGTGCACTATAGATACACTTGAGCATCTGCATATCAACCGAAACAGGAGGGAATGAAACCCTCTTGTTCAGTGGAAATGCCACTCCTGAGGTGTTTTTGCTAAACAATACCTCTGGTGTCTCAAAACCAAAACTGGAAACTCTTGGGAGGCCTGAAAGGCTTCCTCGAGTTTCAGGTCACTTAAGAGAAGGTACATATTGTCTCGGTCACACAACAAAAGAACTAACCTACAGGTATGCGCCTATTACTAGAGGTTGCAACTGATAACAGACGCTTGTCGCAAGGAGAATCAACAAGTATATGCATTGGCTCCTGTTGATTGAGTGCCAGCCTAATTCTTCCCTCACCTCCAAAAGAGAAAAGAGTAAGCAAACCTCCTTTATTCTCTAATGAAAAGAGCAAAACGGGAACATTAGAGAGGATTTGACACTTCCTAGCGATATCCATCCTGAACAGTTTGAGCGTATGTCTGGTGAGATCCTAAGACCGAACCAGGAGCATAGGCCCTGGCATCCAAACTCTGGGGAGAAGACTCCGCAGAGTTCCTCTTATTCCCTCACTCATCCAGGTGTGTAACACATGAAGTAGAGGGAAAGGGAGAGGAAGACTGAATGTTTTCGCCCGCCCTTCTGGCAGACCCACCAAGAGGGGGGCGATAATGTATACGATCATCAACTTGTAGTGATGATAGCACTGCATAGACTTAGGAAAATGATTTGCCCCAGTGAAAAACACTTCCTGAAAGGAGAGCAGAGGTTCTCACTCACCAAACAGAACATTCTCTTCCACCAACTGGTGTTGCGAGAGTTGTGTGGAGTTTAATGCGCCATTGGTTGGCAAGAACTTTCAACGTCCTGCCACTCATCTGTCTTCTCCGAGGTCGAAAAACCTCATGAAGAGGACTGCAGAGAACCTCCTCTCCAACTCTCATGATGTCTTGTCTTGAAAGACAGACATTAAGAAACTGTAGCATACTAATGCTTGTGATGACAAGCAAGGGCGAGTCACTGAATGACTTGCACCCTTCTGTCCTATGCCAGAATTGGGAAAGTGAGGTGTCTCTCCGGCACTGACTTTGGATGAACAATCCCCCATAGAGGCTTGTATATTTGGATGGTCTTGCAAACGAGCTCTGCCCAATGCAGTACTAGTTCTAGAGACGGAATCCCTAGACCCAGAGGTAGGAGCCCGAACTGAAGTCTGAGCTCCTACGGCTCCTTGGGGTAAGCGTAACTGGTCCTAGCCCTGAAGGATTGGGATAGCTTACAGGAGATCCAATTGCTTCCTATGTGAAAGGAGGCAGACCCTTCAAAGTCCCATTGACGGACCTTCTTAGGGATGGAGAGGCTACCTTCTTCTTAGACTGACAAAATCTAGAAGGAAGGGGGGGCGGGGCAGAAGATGACGACGACAAGATATTCCTGCGGAACTCAAGTATCTGATGAGATGACAGGAGGACTGCATAAAGACTGCAACATGGAACAGGAATGGAATGAAATATGAGATTTAGGCTTGAAGCCAAGCACTGGAATCCAAGGGATTATTCAGCGTTATAATGAATTTGGTTTGAAATGAATATTTATGGCATGATTTCATAATTAAAAAAATAAAATGAAGGTGATTTTAAAACTATGGTAAAAACTGATATACCCCATAAAATTATAACTTTGCATTTCGAGTGTGCAAACAAGAATACAAAAATTTACACATACATACCATACACATGCATACATACAGTGGGCGGCTCATATTTGAGTTCTCTGGATTCGCGGACTCACACATTCGCGTATTTCTCTCTGGAATATATCCGCCCATTATTGGCGGGAAATTCACCTATTTGCAGTATTTTTCTATGAGAAATATCCACAAAATCCTGTTTTTTTTTTTTTTTCAATTTCATCATAACATGCACTTTTTGTGGTAAAACTATTAAAAAAAAACAGGTACAAAAATTTTAAGTAGCTTTTTCTTGAGTTTTAACTGACAAAATAAGCCGTTATAAGCATTTTTATACTACACTTGCCAATGTACCAAGAGGTCAATCATATTAACCCTCTTACGCCGATTGGACGTATTAAACGTCGAGTCAAAATGTCTCCCGTATGCCGATTGGACGTACCATACGTCGACTCAAAAAAGTTTTTTTTAAAATTCGCGGAAAAATACTTATAGGCCTACCAGCCGAAAACTTTTGAATCACGCGCCTTGGGGGATGCTGGGAGATCACGGATCAAGGCCTTGTTTTGTTTTGAAGCGTGACCCAAGTGCGCATGCGCGGAATCCTTCCTTCTCGCTCCAGCCAGCATCATCGTAGCATCATCCGTCAGCGATCTTTTGCCGCAATCGTGTTTGACTGAGCTTGTGCGAGACTTTGAACATTTGTGTTGGTACAGAACGTTCATAGAGATGTCTGACCGTCGTATGACACGCGAAAGGCGCGTTTTACCCGTCGGAAGGGATCGTGTTAGAAGAGTTTTGGACTTGGATGCTGGCGAAGGACCAGCACCCAACCTGACCTCGCTCCTCAACGCCGTTCTGTGCGACACGTGTCGATGAAAGTGCTTCGAATGTGTCTCATTGCCGTTAGTAACCCCAAAGGAAAACATCGTGCCATCCTTAGGGGCATTCGTAGGAATTTGGGAGGGGGGCTCAACCAAGAGACATTGACGATTATTTATCGGAGCTCGATCGAGAGCATTTGGCAAGTCCTCATTTTGATGGCGGGTTGGTTCATTCCCAGTGACGAGGGGACAATTACTCCCGATCATAGTGATGACGAGGATTATTTGCCCCCAATGTCCGTTCGAGGGTCACATCCCGAAAGTGAACTAGAATTTAGTAGTTATAGTGCTTATGAGGGGGAATCTGAGGAGGGGGAGGACGATGATTTAGGATCAAGTTTTGTTGGCGATGATGATACGGAAAGCGAAGGCTTGAGTGAGGGAGATGGGCCAGTGAGGGGGGTTCGTGTGGGAAATCGTGCCCGCGCTCGTGCCCGCGCGCGCGCGCGCGCAGGGGCACGTAGAAGGTCGGATAGTCGTGCTAGCCTAGGGTCGTCCGAGAGCGACGATGGGTGGACAGAGGACTCACACCACCTACCATGCATCCATTTACGGCAAATCCTGGCCTCACCGTACCTGTTCCCCTGACTGCTCTGGGTTTTGTTCAGCTTTTCCTTACGCAGGGAATTGCTGGAGTACCTGGTAGCAGAGACGGTGGACTACGCCAGGTATTGCCGTGATGAACTACGCACGACATTATCTTATCACTGGCGAGGCTGCGACCTCCCTGACATGGCGCATTTTTTGGGGCTCCACGTTTTTTTTGGATTGATTCCTGCTGCCGACGTCAGGATGTATTGGAGGCGTAATTTTCTTTTATGTACGCCCTATGTGCCCGGCATTATGCCCCGTGATACTTTCCTGGCGTTGGACAGATATTTTAACGCCTTCAACCGAAGGGCCATACCCCGGAATAACTCTGATCGCCTCATTTTAGTGCGCCCAGTGTTTGGAATATATTCGTGAACGCTGTAAAAACTCTCGTGATTCCTGGAAAGAACCTTTCTTTAGATGAGGGGATGATGCCTTACAAAGGACGTCTAAGCATCAAAATCGTGTATAACCCCAAGAAGCCGAAGAAATATGGCGTGAAATTTTTTTTTATTACCGAGGCCAACACTGGCTACGTCGTGGACTTTTCGGTGTATTCCGGGGTCTTCTCCACGATGCGTGACACTGTTTTCGAGCTTGTGGATCGTTTCCGTAACCAGGGATACACCTGTTTATGGATAATTATTATAAACTCGGTATCCCTGGCCCAGGAACTGTATGATGCAGGTGTTCACGTCAGTGGTACCCTTCGGTTGGTGCGTGGGGCCCCGAATTCCCTCAAGAGGTACGCTAGCCATCAGCAACATCTGGCAAGAGGAGAGACACAGTGGCGGCGGAAGGGAGCTGTCTTCGTCATCTGTTGGAAGGGTGTCCGACTCGTCCCATGATTACGACGAGCCATGAACCTGTCCAAGAAGGAGAATCGTGCAGCGGAAGAAGACGCGTCGACAGGGCCGAGTTGTGTATGAGCAGTTTCGTGTTGAGCGCCCTACCGTCATTGGGCACTACAATAGGCACATGGGAGGAGTTGATCTCTTTGATCAACTCATCCAATATTATCCCTTCGCCAGGAGAACCAGAAGGTGGACACAGAAGCTCCTCAAATACATCCTTCAGTTGGCCCTCCAAAATGCCTACGTACTCTACTGTGGGTACTACGGTCCCGATCTACGGAGGATGAGCCACTTACAGTTCCTTGAGGCAGCCGGGAAGCCCTCATCAACTTTGATCCCAATGAGTGGCCTTCCATGTCTGCCCCCCTGCCCCGAGCTGTAGATCTACCCATAGAGGAAAGGGCAGACCTTCGGGGTGCCAACTTCGGTCATCCTTCTGCCGACGCCCCTGCTGCTGACGCCCCTTGCTGCCGCCGCCCCTGCTGCCGCCGCCCTGCTGCTGACGCCCCTGCTGCCGCCGCCCCTGCTGACGCCCCCACCCGCGCCCCTTCTCGTCGGGTAGTGGACCCTCCGTGTCGGCTAATGCCAGGGGATCACACACTGGATCTCCTAGAAGGGCGCAGGCAGAAACGGTGCCGGGTGTGCCATATGAATGGCAGAAGGAGAGACACCCGGTTCTTCTGTCGCACCTGCAAGATAGCTCTATGCAGGTTCGGGGAGTGTGACCGCAAATACCACAGTGTGGCCTTGTATTGGAGTGCGACTCAGCGGCGGTCAAGGGAGGGCGCACGGAACCGCGCCCTATCCCAGCGGCCGTAAGGGCGCGCGTCTCCCTCCTCCACCTGTACCTCGTCATGTCGAGAGGAAAAAAATGCAAGACTCTTCAATGGAGGAGGGAGAAAACAAGAATAGAACGAAGAGTCAGGATTACGAGTGAGTATTCTGCATTTATTTTATATTTAGTTTTATATTTATTACAAGTTTTTTATATATCTGAATGTGTGCATGATAAAATAATAATAAGACATTTCATTGTATGCGAAAAGAGAAGTGTCACCTGCATTCCTTTTATTTATGTATTGGTACCAGAATCGAAGAATGTAATATATATATTTTTACGATAAAAAAAAATTATATAAATATACGTATATATATTATATATAATAATATATTATATTATATATATATATATAATATATATATATATATATATAATATATATATATATAATATATATATAATATATTATAAATATTTTTTTGGGGGGTAAGCAAATTACTTACAGTCTAGTAATATTCATCTTTATCTTCATTTTAAAACATATTGCAAGTCTCCTAGAACAATATCTCGATTTTATGGTGAATATTTGATTTTTATTCCGTCCGCGCGCCGATTCTCGCCGAAAATCTCGGAAACGCGTAGGTCACATTCTCCTAATATTTGTGCCTTTTCATATTACGCTTATTTTATAGTTTTATATATGGAAATGTGCGCAAAAACATGCACAATATAACAAAAAATATTGGAAGGTTGTAGCATTTATCATTTTTGAAATATTTGCATATAAAGTACGATAAGTACGAAAAAAACTACGATCGGTCAACTTTGACTCAACCGAAAAGGTAAAAAAAAAAACGCATTTATAACATAAAAATCTTACAGTCTAGTAATATTCAATCATTTATATTCTTTTATTTTAAAACATATTGCAAGTCTCTAGAACAATATCTCGATTTATGGTGAATTTTGAAAAAAATAATTTTTTCCCCTCCGCGCGACGATTTTCGGCCGAAAATCTCGGAAACGCGTAGGTCACATTCTCCTAATATTTGTGCCTTTTCATATTACGCTTTTTTTAAAGGTTTATATATGGAAATGTGCGCAAAAACATGCACAATATAACAAAAAATATTGGAAGGTTGTAGCATTTATCATTTTTGAAATATTTGCATATAAAGTACGATAAGTACGAAAAAAACTACGATCGGTCAACTTTGACTCAACCGAAAAGGTAAAAAAACGCATTTATAACATAAAAATCTTACAGTCTAGTAATATTCAATCATTTATCTTCATTTTAAAACATATTGCAAGTCTCTAGAACAATATCTCGATTTATGGTGAATTTATGAAAAAAATAATTTTTTCCCCTCCGCGCGACGATTTTCGGCCGAAAATCTCGGAAACGCGTAGGTCACATTCTCCTAATATTTGTGCCTTTTCATATTACGCTTTTTTTAAAGGTTTATATATGGAAATGTGCGCAAAAACATGCACAATATAACAAAAAATATTGGAAGGTTGTAGCATTTATCATTTTGAAATATTTGCATATAAAGTACGATAAGTACGAAAAAAACTACGATCGGTCAACTTTGACTCAACCGAAAAGGTAAAAAAAACGCATATATAAACATAAAAATCTTACAGTCTCGTAATATTCAATCATTTATCTTCATTTTAAAACATATTGCAAGTCTCTACAACAATATCTCGATTTATGGTGAATATTTGAAAAAAATATTTTTATTCCGTCCGCGCGCCGATTCTCGGCCGAAAATCTCGGAAACGCGTAGGTCACATTCCTCCTATTTGTGCCTTTTCATATTACGCTTTTTTTAAAGTTTTATATATGAAAATGTGCGCAAAAACATGCACAATATAACAAAAATTATTGGAAGGTTGTAGCATTTATCATTTTTGAAATATTTGCATATAAAGTACGATAAGTACGAAAAAAACTACGATCGGTCAACTTTGACTCAACCGAAAAGGTCAAAAAACGCATTTATAACATAAAAATCTTACAGTCTCGTAATATTCAATCATTTATCTTCATTTTAAAACATATTGCAAGTCTCTACAACAATATCTCGATTTATGGTGAATATTTGAAAAAAATATTTTTATTCCGTCCGCGCGCCGATTCTCGGCCGAAAATCTCGGAACGCGTAGGTCACATTCTCCTAATATTTGTGCCTTTTCATATTACGCTTTTTTAAAGTTTTATATATGAAAATGTACGCAAAAACATGCACAATATAACAAAAAATTATTGGAAGGTTGTAGCATTTCTCATTTTTTTTATATTTGCATATAAAGTACGATAAGTTACGAAAAAAACTACGATCGGTTCAACTTTGACTCAACCGAAAAGGTAAAAAAACGCTTTATAACATAAAAATCTTACAGTCTAGTAATATTCAATCATTTATCTTCATTTTAAAACATATTGCAAGTCTCTAGAACAATATCGATTTATGGTGAATATTTGAAAAAAATATTTTTATTCCGTCCGCGCGCCGATTCTCGGCCGAAAATCTCGGAAACGCGTAGGTCACATTCTCCTAATATTTGAGCCTTTTCATATTACGCTTTTTTAAAGTTTTATATATGAAAATGTGCGCAAAAAACATGCACAATATAACAAAAATTATTGGAAGGTTGTAGCATTTCTCATATTTTTTTTATATTTGCATATAAAAAAAAACTTTTAACAAAAAATTCGACATTCGGTCAACTTTAACTCGTTCGAAATGGTAAAAAACTGCATTTGTAAGCTTAAAACTCTTACAGTATCGTAATATTCAATCATTTTCCTTCATTTCGAAACAAATTGCAAGTCTCTATAACAATATTTCGATTTATGGTGTGAAAAATTATTACATCCGCGCGCTACGAATTCATGCATCATTTTGTGATATATTTTCTCTGTGTTGCTTTTATCGTTTTACAATGTGTTATATATCAAAATGATCGCAATTTAGTGCACATTACAACGAAAAAAAAAGTAACTTGTTACCTCTAACCGTTTGGCGCACAGCGCGATTTGAATACAATTATGTATGAATTTTTTTTTTTTTCGCTACCATATATCGCATTATTTATATATGATAATGATATTATTTTTCATTTCTGATGATTGCATTCTAAACTTCAGGCAATGACAAAAAAAGGAGCCAAAAATGAACTCTTAATCTTCAAAAGTACGCGCGCTGTAAATTTTTGAAAAATTATTTTTTCCACTTCCGCGCTCACTCCAAACCAGGCCCGGCATACGGGAGACGTTTTGATTTTTAGGGCCCCGGCGTAAGAGGTTAAATTTCATTAAAAAGGTTAATGTCTCTGAGGAATCCAACAAGGTTATTAACAGCTACATCCAGACCAAGCAGTTCTGCTTCATCCCTGCCAACTAACCCATGTCTCTGCCAGCTGCAGAATACCTTTGGTAATGTAATTTAATGTGTTCCACACAGTAAGAGGAGAGTCACACTGCATACAGACTGGTGCAGTTACCCCCTCTAAAAGGAATCTGAGGGTCAATCGAGTACAGCCAATTCTAAGACGACATAATATAGTTTTTACCCTAAACAACCATTCTTGAATATATTGAATAATTGGATGTTTAGGGTTATATTGCTTAATGACCTTAAGTGCACTATAAGAATCTGAGTATATGGTGAAATTATTACTCTGTAGAGCAGAAACAATCTCAAGAGATTTGGCTAATGCAGTTAATCAGCAGTAAAAATAGAGACATTATTAGAAAGTCTGCCCACATACGAGTTACTACGAGGAACAACAGCCCAACCAACACCACTTGATGTCTTTGATTCATCAGTGAATAGTTTGGCAGATCCCAAAGTATTTGGTCATGATCAAGAAAATGAGCCTTCACTTCTTGGACATTAACCTATTTTTTAACCAAAGCTTTTTGACAGACTGATGGTTCTGGGGTCAACCAAGGAGGCAACTGAAGAACAACTTATTGCCTTAATTTTTTGGTCTTTAATAGACACTGTCAACTGTAGCATTAATTCTTACATGAAAAGGCTTGGATGCTCTAGCATTTGCAAAATGCTGTGGATCATTTTGGTTAAGAATAGATGCTGCAGGGTTTTCTGGGGAACCTCTAAATTTGAACAAATACCGCAGTCCCAGTTCCTTTCGATGTAAGTATAGAGGGAGCTCTTCAGTGTTGGTATATAGGCTTTCCACTAGAAATGTCTTAAATGCACCAGAGCATATTCTTAGACCAGCATGATGAAGTAAATCCAACTCCTTGCTTGCACTTGCTGAAGAGTAGACTTGGCAACCATACTGAAGCCTTGATTTACATAATGAGTCATATAACCGTAAAAGTGGCCTCTTATCAGCACCCCAGTTAAAATCTGAGACTACTTTTAAAATGTTAAGGGACTTCATTACCTTAATTTTCAAGTAGTCAATATGACTAGCCCATGTTAGCTTCTTATCAAAGATCTTTCAGCTTAATATATGGGATGGTTTCCTTTCCAGTACTTCTAGTAAAATGCTCTGCCCCAGTTTTGGAAGGAGAGAATCAAAAGCCATTGTCATCAGCCCAATGGCTGATTGCATTAACTGACTTTTGCAATAAATTACATGCTGCAATAGCATCAAAATTAGTGACATAAATAGGAAGATCATCCACAAAGAAAGGCGCCTTTACTGGAGGTGAGACAGATTCAACAATGCTGTTTATAACCACAGCAAATAAGGTGACACTCAATACAATGCCTCGTGGGATGCCTTCCTCCAGCTCAAAAGCCTTAGATAAGGTATTTCCAATTCTAATTTTAATATAACTTTCAGTTAGAAATGACCCGATGTCATGAAGCCGCTTCATAATACCAAAATGCCAAGTAGTGTCATAGGCTTTTTTGAGATAGAAGAAGACTCCAATAGTCTGACTGCGTTTTGAGAAACCTTGGTGAATTTGGGTTGATAATCTTAGCAGTGGGTCCAGAGTGAGCGATTCCTCCTAAATCCAAATTGGACATATGATTACAAACCATTTTTCTCTAGATGCCATATTAGTCTAGAATTCACCATGTTCTCAAACAATTTCCACAATTTCCGATAGCTTGTAGGAAGATGTAGATCTTTCAATGGTTTCTTAATGGGAAAAACAATTGGAATCTTCCAAGAAGGGGGGAAGAATACCAGTTTCCCATATTTTGTTAAAGACTTTAAAGAGATATGATTTAGCCAATTCTGGAGGATTTTTCAGCATGCTATAAAGAATGTTACCATTCCTGGGGGATGCTGATTCAGATGATTATAGTGCATCCCTTAATTCCCTCAAAGTTAACTTATTATAAGATTCACTATTTACAGAATTTAAATTAAGGGAAATGGTTGAATTCCTAATATTCTGGAACCAAGCTGAATAGTTTCTGGAACTCAACACTTCAGAGAAATGCTAACCCAGCTTTTCAGCAACTTCATTAGGCTTGGTGACAAGGTCTCCATTGATTTTCAGACAAAGTGTTGTTGTCGGAACATAACTGCTGCTTAGTTTTCTAATATTTTTTTAGATCAACCTGGTTGCGGTCTTTGAATTTATGCCATTTACACATATAAAAAAGCCAGGATTCTCTTTTTGCTTTTTAAAAATATTTTTTCTGTTCTGCCATTGCTCATTGTTAAATAGATTTTGCGGTCGCAGACTGACTGGATTTATAATGCCTGTAACATTTCCTGATAATTTTCCTCAAATTACCACAGGTTTTATCTCATCATGGAACAGCAGGTCTGTGTGGTTTCCCTTTGGTCTTTGGTAAAGAGTTTTCAGCTCTATTCAATATTTCAGAGGCAAAGTACTCATAAGCTTTTATATGGGACTCGAAGGACTCAAATTTCTGGGATAGGTTAACACCTTCTTGAAATTTGACCCAATCGGATTCCTTTTCCTTCCATTTAATAGGAAAATTTGAGAGCACATTTCTCACAAACTTCAGATGAATGGGAAAGTGATCACTGTCATGTAGAAATTCATCTACAGACTAGTTAAAATTCAAATAGAGGGAAGAAGAGCAAATACTCAAGTCTATAGCAGATGAATCACCTGTGTGGACATTATGATATGTCATAATACCATCGTTAAAAAGTGTAAGATCATTATTATTAACAATGTCATTAATGATCCTACCTTCTGTGTCTAAAAAGTTACCACCCCAAAGTGGATTGTGAGAATTAAAATCACCAAGTAGTAAAAAAGGAGGAGGAAGTTGATCAATTAAACATTGAATGTCCCCATGAGTGAACCTACATCTCGGGGGAAGGTAAAGGGAGCAGATGTGATTTTTACAGTCAAATATAGCCCGGATGGCAAATGCCTGAAGCTGCGTGTTAAGGGGAACAATAGAATGTTGCTAGAAATAACCATTGCACAGTTCCTATCTGTGGGGCTTATCTTATAAATCTCATAGTTTAGACCTGGACTGGATAACGCATCTCCTAACTTAGTTCCTTGGAGATATACAATCCCTAGATTATGTTCATACAGTAACACTTTTAGAATTTTTGAACGAGTCCTTAGTCCATTACAATTCCATTGTAAAATGTCCAGATTGAACTTTATTTGCTAGGATTTTCCAAGGGCAATTCAACTGTAATCTATACTATTTCTTAGGTTTATTTTCCATATGGGACTTCATAGGAGTTTATCTAGATTGTCTTGATATATGAGGCTTATGATTAGATCTGTTGTGTTTTTTACTCGCTTTCTGATACGGAGCAGAGTGGACCTCTACTACAATATTCTTATCATCCAAGGAACTTTTTCCTTGGCTGTTTCTGCAGCAGATGTACCCTAATTGTTGGCCTCACTTTTGTTACTTTTTATGGTGTTTTGATATGTCCATACTTTGAGCAGGTGGAGGAGAGGATGAAGTTCTTACTCTCTTTGGACCTTTGATTTCTTCATGTTCCATTCCTTCATTGCAAGTTTCTTGTTGCAGAGATGGGAGAGACAGAGGGAAGGTCTCATCAATTGGAGATGATTCTAATGTATAAGTAGGCACATCTTCCTTCAAGAGGGGTGCTTCAACCCTAGCAGGGTGAGCACCTAGACTAGATGACTGAGTCTTAGTCTCAGGAGTTCTTCCTTTTAAACTAAGTACAGGTGCTACATTGTTAGCTTGAGTTTTTAATGGAGGATAGAGAACTCAAGCCATAGCATAAGTCTTTGTTTGACCAATTAATTTTTTAGCATAACTAATGCTTACATGTTCAGCATTAGCTTTGCATACAGCTGCCTCTTCATGTTTATATTTCCTGCACCTTTTATTGGATAGGGTATGATCCAGTTTGCAATTTATGCATTTTGGTTGTCTCCAACAAGGACCATGTTCAGGGGCTGAGCAATACTACAAATTTTATTGTTTTTACGGAATCTGGATGGATGGCCAAAATTGAAAACTGTTATAGCACTGCAAAGGTTTTGATAAAAATGGTTTAACTTTGACCATTTCATTTCCAAATTTCACATAAGATGGTACATCAGTCCTCAAAAGTTAAAATGAACATATTTGCCTTTGGGATTTTTCTTACCTTCCATACAGAAGTTGGATTAATTTCTAATATTTAATTTTCTGTCAATTCACAAAGGTCTCTATCAAATACTACTGAAAATACTACTCCATAACTGAAATTCATGTGTGGTGTAACTTTTTTTTATCATGTCGTCTTTCTCAAACTTCTTTGGTGTCAGCATATTCATATACGCTAACACTAAAGAAGTTTAAGAAAGACAACATGATATGTTACCCGTATCAATACCCCCAACCTTCTTTTGGATGTATTTGCTAAACTGTAATAATTGTAGTTTTCATCCTTAGCAGATACTACCTACCACATTGGAGGTTTGGGAGTTCTCTCAGAAGTGGCATTATCCTCCAAATTTGGTTGAGTTTCTTGTACCCATTGAGATAGTCTATAAACATCTATGTTTTTAGGGGTCTTGTCAGACAGTGCTCCTTTGACAGTTGATTTACAAATTTTGATATTATTAATATTGCTGCTGGCTTTGAGTGCAGCTTCAAGTGTTTCAAAAGTTACCCATGCTTCCCATTTTCCTTCATATTCATCATAGTTCATTCTCAACTCTTTAATTTTACCATAACCATCAAATGAAAGAGAGAGCATTTCATAGTGCTTTACATGCAATATTTTCAAATTATGCACTGTGTTTCCACACAGGCAAGTTTTCAATTTGTGATGACTACCCTGAGAGGTAGTAAGACCTCTGGAGTATTCCACATCCATAGTCAAGTCCATGCCAAGGTTTGTCATTCGTGTCGAGGTCTTTTCATTGGTCGTCATCTGTGCCAATCATCATCAAGGGGTCCAGGGGTACTTGAATCTTTAAAACTACTAGACATAAAGATTGAAGTATATAAAAAAATAAGTAAATAAACCTGAAAACCTTAAAAAGATATCATAAGCCTTTTATGGAGTTAATTCCTCCACCAATGGCACAAGTGGGAACCGTCTCCTTACCTCTACCCCACAGGGGGATGGCACATGATTAGAATGGCCCAAGTGTAACCCAAACCCACTTGTCAGGACTGAGGGTATTACTAGAATACAACCATCCCCATCCTAATCGTGTTATGGGCAAACCAGGTAGAAAGCCGACAGTCCTATCCCCAGAACTCGACCCCCCTGGAATGCATGGTCCAGCCCTGAAGAATAATTCTGCCCTTTAATTACCAATCTGATACCTCTCAGGTCCAAACATTATCAAATAGTTGATGACCCTACCACTGTTCCCACTATTTAGCTTTGGATATAAACCCAATCCCAACTATATCTTTTCCTATTTGTCAGGTCTAATAAATTTTACAAGTGGAAAATTCCAAAAAATTAGTCCAAAACAGATATGCGTATAAGAGACTCTTGGACTCAAACCCGGGAACAAATTCCAGGCGTTCAAGAGCCCACACACTAAGTCCAGGTGGTCTCACTTCGAAGGTGAACATGGAACAGGAGGGTGCCATGCCATGGCAAAGAACCGACCTGATCAAGACCAGAGAATTTGCTTGACTTGGGCAACCTGGAGAGGCTGAGCAGAGTCGAGTGAGCTGTGCAGATCACAACCATGTAGTTATGAAGTGTTGATCGTCAGCAAAGAGCTTTCACTTCTTGCCACTTCATTATTCTCTTTCAAGGCCAAAGCCCCAAGAAGAATAAACAGGAATTCAGTGTCTGCTGTCCTACGTGTCCAGATCCTAAGGTCCAAATCACAAGGACGGGACTTGACCATGCACCAAGAATGTGTAGGTTTGTTTGTTTGTATGGTGTTTTTACGTTGCATGGATCCAGTGGTTATTCAGCAACGGCACCAACGGCTTTACGTGACTTCCGAACCACGTCGAGAGTGAACTTCTATCACCAGAAATACACATCTCTCACTCCTCAATGGAATGGCAGAGAATTGAACCCATGACCACCGAGGTGAGAAGCAAACACCAAACCAACCACACCACTGAGGTGCTCAAGAAGGTGTTGGCAAGCAGTTCATACTCAGCATAAGCCCAACCAGACTGAAGAGCGAACTCTACTGTACTGATAGAGGCTTGTATTGCCATCTGAACATTCATGATAAAGAGCACTCGGGGAGTGCCAGAATTCCTGATGAAATCAAGCGCTTAACAATTAGAGACTCGTCTCACCAACCAAGCACTCATGACAGCGAGCGCCCAAATTCCTGCAAATTCACACGCTCTACAAGATTCCAGATTCTCTTAAGAACAATCATCAGAAAAACCTGTCTCATCTGAGTGCTCAGAGATCACAAGAAACTAAGCACTCAGCGAGTGCCAGCACTTGACGAGCACCAGGAAATCAAACACTCGGCAAGACTCTTGTGACAACAATTATCGAGAATGCCTGTCATGCCTGAGTGTTTGGAAATCACAGAAAACCAAACACATGGAAAGCACCAGAAATTCCAAGGAATTTCCATAGAAGTTGATGAGGAACAGGCATAGAACCAGTCTTATATGCAGGCATTTAAAATACTGGGTCAAGCGTGCGATTTAATAGAATAAACACTCGAGGCTCCCAAAATGCAAGACCCCACAGGAGACTGCAAAAATTGAAATCGGGCCAAAGGATGGAAAGATCCACGGAGAACACTGTTCCAGGTGTTCGAATCCTCAGAATCGCAACACCAGGTGAGAACCTACCAAAAACTAACAAGCACTCAAGGAGTGCTAGCAGACTTGCTCACAGGAAGGGGCAAAATATGTGAATGTTTTGCCCCTTCTCTCGTCCTGTGCCTGAACTGGACAGTCCATCAACAGTTCTGGATGCTCGAGTGTCAATAGAAGCACAAGCACTCAGAATGACTTGCAAACAAGCGCCCGACACAGCGCCTGTCTAGAAGTGAACCTCTAGACAGGTGACGGGAATGGGTTCCCGAACCCGAAGGTTGGGGAGAGCCGATGAGAGAACCCATAGCCGCCTTGGTTTCCCTGATTCTCCAGGTGAATGATTCCTCAGAACCAAAACACCAGGGGGGAAACTACCAAGCACTGATGAGCACTCCTTGTGCTAGTGACAGGATAGGATGAAACACGTGAATGCTTAATCCTTTTTCTTATCCTGTTCCTAAACTCAGATGGTGAGATGTCTCTCCATCAACAGTTCTGGATGCTCTTAAATCAAAGAAACATCAGCACTCGGAATGGCTCGCGAACAAGCAGCAACACTGCACTTTTCTATAGGCAAACCTCTACACAGGTAACAAGAATGCAAGCCAAGCCTGGACTCCCGCTACTCCTGAAACGCAAGCCTAGGGGCAAGCGAATAGGTTCACGAACCCGAAGGTTGGGAAGAGCCAATGAGAGATCCCATTGTCTCCTCAGGAGGAGGCTGCCCCTTAAGAGATCCTGTAGGAGGACTTCTTAGGGTAGGAGAAGCATCCTTCCTCTTCTTGGCCAGAGGAAGCTGGTCCAGATTCTGGCGCCTCCTCGAGCTTCAGAAAAGGAGTCTATAACCACAGGGCAACTGAGAGTTGATGCAGAACCCCATATTCGCAGGGAATGGGTACCATACCCCCCACGAGTAGCTAGAATCTGCGAATACTTTAAACTCCTCTAAAAATCCTTAGAACTGTCTATTTTGATAGTTAAAAAAAATAAAAAATGCTTATACCCAAGTTTTTTAAGTTTTATCACAAACAGTGCATTTAAGTCATGAAAATTATATGAAAATACAGACATTTGTGATGATTTATATATGAAAAATACTGTGAATAGGCAGATTTTCAGCAAATAATGGGTACATACAGTCCATAGAAAAATTCACAAATTGTGAGTCTGCGAATAGTGGGGGTCAACCGTATCAAACACAGTACATCACAAACTTACCCATGGTTAGGTTCCAGAACCCCTTGAGCCAAGGGAATTTTCATGTAAGTTTGGCACTGTCTCTAAAAATGCTAATAAATGCTTACTTCTAGAGTTTGAACACTAAAATTAAAGTTATTGTAATTTCATTTAAAAGTTAGCTTAACACATTGCCCTTAAGGAAATAAATGGTTGGTTAAAATATAGGTGTGTGTGTGAAAATTACATACGTAATCAGAGAGAGAGAGAGAGAGAGAGAGAGAGAGAATCATTGATTGCTAATCAGCAACCCTCTTCCTCCTGTCACATTACTTGCATATTTGACAGCTCTAGACTTAAGAGCTTCTGGTGGAGTTGAAAAGAAAGATGGGGGAGAGAATGCTTTATATGCACCATTTTGTCATTACAGTTATATGTATTAATATTATTATCAATATTTGAAAATATTAATAACCATGTAGTAGATGTACCATAAAAATTCTCTCAACTCAGTAAGAAAGAGAGAGAAGAGTTTTTCCTACTTAAAAGCGAAGTGGAATGATTATTTCTTTAAAATACTATCACCTACCAATTTTGTAATTAGTTATGTTATCATTATTATTTGAAAATATTAATAAACACAGTGCATACCACATGTACTATAAAAATTCCCTCATCTCAGTAAAAGAGAGAGAGAGAGAGAGAGAGAGAGAGAGAGAGAGAGAGAGAGAGAGAGAGAGAGAGAGAGAGAGAGAGAGAGAGAGAAATTATTTGTATTATTTAAGGTTATTCAATTTACACATAAAAGCTTGAAAACTTATAAATTACATAAAAATATAAACAAACTCTTGCAGGGTTTCCCAGGATTTGAAAATGTATCCATATTGCTGTATCCATATTCAAGCAATAACAATGATCCTACCAAGAAAATCAAGATTAACGACAGTCAGCAAGAGCTCATGAAAACGCGTCTTCATCAGAAGACGGCTGAAGACAATGGAATGTTTATATCCGGGCAGGCAAGTCTCCCCTCCTACCGGACAGTATTTACTGCCAAACTACCTTGTTCAGAGTTTTAACAGCCGTGTTCCAGCTTTGCTGTAAGCATATTCCTCTTCTAAAGGACAGAGGGTTTGTACATTGTATAGGAACAATTCTACTTTTTCTTGAAATAATAAAACATTTTCATTTGCTCTTGAGCCAATAAACAACGCCTTCCTATCAATGCATTCTGCAGTCTTGACGACGTACAATACAACCTAGTTCTAGCACTTCCACAATCAAACCTCAAACTTAAGGTTAAATTAACAATTCCAATTTTGGTATATTTGTAAGCAGTTAGTGCCTAGATAAATTAGTATGACAAAACTCAAAGGAGTTGAACAAGCTCAGAAACAGTGGCAGCCTAGGCCACTCCATGTGCCCATTGTTAAATGTTACTTTTGGAGTCATGAGTGAGGGAGAAGGTCTTCGGAATGTCTAGCCCATTTTCAGTTTTCTCACACCTACCCGTCTCCCTACTCTTTATCCACTCCCCATTATAAATGGAATTACACCAAGTACAGTGATGCTCAAAACTAATGCAACAAGATTCTTTTTGTATCATCCTGATTTTCAGACTCAATGTAACGTTGTCAAGTAGTGTTAAACCTTTTTTTCACTTCTAATGTCATACTACATGTCAAAGAAGTTTGCGAATTCACAGCTAGCACTATTTTCCTTATGGTTATATAGATATGATCAATTTTATGCATTGGTATAATTCGTAATCTGTGTGATCTGAACTGATATTTTTTTCATGTTGCTTAGTCCAAAGTATGGTGTGATACGGTTAGAGGTGCCATATATAACAACACACTTAACCCTTAAACGCCTATTGGACGTATTTTACGTCGAGATAAATTGTCTGTCGGGTGCCGATTGGATGTATTTTACGTCGACATAGAAAAGTTTTTTTAAAAATTCGCGGAAAAATACTTATAGGCCTACCAGCCGAAAACTTTTGAATCACACGCCTTGGGGGATGCTGGGAGTTCACAGATCAAGGTGTTGTCTTGTTTACAATCGTTACGCAGGCGCGCAAGCGCGAATTTCTTTCTTATCGCACTAAAAAGTATCAGTGACACATCTCAGAAATTATTTCGTCACTTTCACATAATTTTTGCACCATTTTAAATTAGCCGTTACATGGAATATTATATATGAAAATGTGCGCAATTTCATGTAGAATACAACAAAAAAATACTCATGATTGTAGCTTTTATCAGTTTTGAAATATTTTCTTATAAATAGCGATAAGTGCCAAAATTTCAACCTTCAGTCAACTTTGACTCTACCGAAATGGTCGAATAACGCAATTGTAAGCTAAAACTCTTATATTTCAGTAATATTCAATCATTTACCTTCATTTTGCAACAAATTGGAAGTCTCTAGCACAATATTTCGATTTATGGTGAATTTATGAAAAAAAACTTTTTTCTTACGTCGGCGCGGTAACTCCTCCGAAAAAATCATACATGCGATTGTCATATGTTTGCAACATTTTAAATTACCCGTTACATAAAGTTTTATATATGGAAATGTGAGCAATTTCATGCACAATACAACTAAAATCAACCCATGGTTGTAGCATTTATCAGTTTTGAAATATTTTCATATAAATAACGATGTGCCAAAATTTCAACCTTCGGTCAACTTTGACTACCGAAATGGTCGAAAAACGTAATTGTAAGCTAAAACTCTTATATTCTAGTAATATTCAATCATTTAAATTCATTTTGCAACAAATTTGAAGTCTCTAGCACAATATTTCGATTTATGGTGAATTTATGAAAAAAAAATTTTTCCTTATGTCCGCGCAGTAACTCTTCCGAAAAAATCATACGTGCGATTGTCGTAATGTTTGCACCATTTTAAATTAGCAGTTACATAAAGTTTTATATATGAAAATGTGCGCAATTTCATGTAGAATACAACAATAAAATAATTGAGGGTTGTAACTTTTCTCATTTTCGAAATATTTGCATATAAATCACGATAAATAGAAAAAAAAACCACGTTTGGTCAACTTTGACTCTACCGAAATGGTCGAAAAACTTAATTGTAAGCTAAACCTCTTACAGTCTAGTAATTTTCAGTCATTTATCTTCATTTTGAAACAAATTCGAAGTCTCTAGCAAAATATTTAGATTTATGGTGAATTTAAAAAAAAAAACTTTCCTTCCCTCCGCGCTCGGATTCTCCGCCGCAAATCTCCAATATGCGTACGTCGCATTCTCGGAATATTTGCTCAGTTTCATATTAGGTGTTTCATAGAGTTTTATATATGAAAATGTGCGCAATTTCATGTAGAATACAAAAAAAATAATTGAAGGTTGTAGCTTTTCTCATTTTTGAAATATTTGCATATAAAAAAATATATAAAAAATTCGACATTCGGTAAACTTTAACTCGTCCGAAATGGTCGAAAACTGCAATAGTAAGCTAAAACTCTTACAGTATAGTAATATTCAATCATTTATCTTTATTTTTAAACAAATTTGAAGCCTCTAGAACATTATTTAGATTTATGGTGAATTTTTGAAAAAAACATTTTTTTACGTCCGCGCGTTACGAATTCATGCATCATTTTGTGATCATATTTTCTCCGTGTTGCTTTGATCGTTTCACAATGTGTTATATACCAAAATGGTTGCAATTTAGTGTACAATACAACGAAAAAAAATTTACTCGTTACCTTTAACCGTTTTGCGCACAGCGCGATTTGAATACAATTATATATGAAATTTTGTTTTCGCGCTATCATATATCGCATTATTTATATATGATAATGATATTTTTTTTCATTTCTGATGGTTGCATACTAAACTTCAGGCAATGACAAAAAAAGGAGCCAAAAATGAACTCTTAATCTTGAAAACTAAGCGCGCTGTGAATTTTTGAAAAAAGTAATTTTTCCGCTTCGACGCTCACTCCGAGACCCCCTCGGCATATGGGAGACGATTTTCATTATACCCCTTCGGCGTTTAAGGGTTAACATGCTCCTCAGGATGGTCAACATCACTACATTTGCGGCACTATGACAGCAGATCTAATTAGCACAACAGTCATAACATTTTCAAAATAGGAATAGGAATTCCAACAAGTTCAAGTTTTTTTTTTTAATTTTGAAGTTTTAGGCTGTGTTTAAGCTGCCTATATATTGCAAAATGATTTATAGGACTAAAAAAAATATAAGCCTCAAATGTAATCTGTTACTAATGAATTTATTTATAGAGATTACCTGTTCTTTGAGGAATAAAAGATGATGATTTTGATTATATGGTGAAGATGGCTATTAATCAAAATATCCATTAGTATCATTAGTATCAATATCAAAGCATATGGACCACTTGTATTTTTAATTGGCTTAAAAGATTATTTTCTTAAAAGTCCTTCTGCACACTTTTGGTGTATAATTTATTCTTTCATACGGTAACTTGAAGTGCAAGAATGTGTAGATAACCTCATTTGCTTCCTGGCCAGAAATTGTTAGTATACAGAAGTGAATGCTAAATGTAAAGAAATCTAACACACTTAGGGCTAGGAAAAGAAGAATAATCGCAAAGGTGAATATTTGCTAGTAAGCCATAATTTTTGAAGTGGTTAAGAAGTATATCATGAATTATTTTATTTGTATGAAAATCCAATGTTTCTATAAAATAATAATGAAATGCTTTCAAGATAATTTCAATGTTGCTACTCGTTGCAGACCGTTGCTCCTGGTGATTCTTGTTGCACCACCAGACTAAAGGTTGAGTCACACATGTTGATATCAGCAGGCGCATTCTACTTTTGTATTTACATGTTTACATATTTTCAGTGCTGACACATGAAAACAATCAAATAGGACCATTTCGAATTTTATGGTTGTTTTGGAAGCAATATTAATGTTATGAGAAATTTTTTTATTTTTTCATTTAACTATAAAACTTAGGTTTAATGATGACTTTGTTTTTGTCAAAACGAGTAAATAGAATTAAAGTGTACAATATCCTATAATTGTAGTAACTTAACGCAAATACTCCAAATTACATAAATTCGCTGTGTCCAAAGTTACTAGTACATTCACAGAAGATCTCAATTAGACGGAAGGTTCGAAAGAGGAGAGTATTTATTTCGAAGATTTCCGAGAACCGTCTGCCTCCATCTTCAAGGAACCAAATACTACTGTGAATAAATTTTATTTGGTTCCTTGAAGATGGAGGCAAACGATCTTCTTGAAGCTTGGAAATAAAGAATCTCCTCTTTCGAACCCTCCCTATTACTAAAGGTACTCTGTGAATATAACCGTATGTCTATATGTATAAATAGATTATTAAATAGCCACTGTAACTGCCATTATCGTAATAACCTCTAGACATTTTTATTCGATTTTCAATAAGAGTGAGGTAATTTCATCATTACAAAATTTCGCACCAGTTTCCGAAAATTAAAAACTTTCACGACATAGTACTACCTAATGAGAGTTTTGAAAAAACTAGAAAATTATTTTTTTATTTTCTATTGAATTTTCCAGTTCCTTTAAAATCCCAGTTTCTGCATGACTATTCTTCATCTTAGAAAACTACTCAGAAAAATTCGTAATGATCATGTGAAAAGAAATTGGTAACCTCACTCTTGCTGTGAAAATGAAAAAAAAATTACTAGAGTTGATGCCGATAATGACAAGTAGAGTGGTTGTTTAGTACAATTACGTCTGTGTATACACATATGTGCTAAACTGCATACAACTTTAATATATGATACATATTTTTTATTTGCTTTCAGCTTTTGTACATTACTCAGCGCCAAATAGGTAACATATATACTAGGAATACGTGAACTTTAAGGAGATATCTCACTTTCTATAATTACTAGTGTCGTAAAAGAAAACTATTTTGTAGAGGTTAACTACAGAAAAAGGCCTTTTTTCGTAAGTGGTTCCTTAGGTTTTGTGAATTTTTAATACGACTATGAAATAATTCCACAAAATCATCTATGTATCTATAATGGCATTTTATTTGTAACTAGTTTTTCAAATAATTTCAGACACTAAAAATAATTCTATCACTCCATATGTCATTCTGTGCTACCAACATTATGGTATAGGTAATTACTCAATCCGCAAACATCAGTGATTACAGTTCTTGAAGCCAAGAATTTACTATAGTTTAAATCTTGATAAGAGAGATACAGTATCCATATTAGTGGAGGAAGTTTCGATCTAGTAGTTAATTGATTTTATGGTTATTTATTGTGCAAAACAGATTATTCCATGCTTCAAAAAGTATATATATATATATATATATATATATATATATATATATATATATATATATATATATATATATATATATATATATATATGAGGTTTTAGTCTTCCTTTTTCACGAAGAGGAATATATGAGGTTATAGTCCACAGGGAATAGGAAAGCTGAAATTCTTAGCTTAATAATTTCGGCCTCCATTGGCCCTTATCGCGAGCAGTTTATTTACTAACGCACAAAGTTTATAGTACACTCAAAGTAAAATATAAGAAACAGAGAAATAAAAATAAGCAGTTAGGTAAACATGGGTCATTGAAACAGAAGTGTCAGTTACTGTGAGAATCATGTAATTTGAAATTATTTACAACCAGTTTGAAGGTTTCAAAACACAAAAAATATATTTTAAAACAATTCTTCTAACAATCTAACTATGCTCTCAGTGAAAAGACAACACCGCTTAGATTGTACCCCAAAACAAAGGTAGTCGCTCGACAACGGCGCATTATACCACAGCAATCAAGCATATCACGTATAAATTGAAGCAACTCTCCGATTTAAAATGATTTATAACCAATTCAATGGTTTCATAACACAAAAGAAAGTTTCAACAAACATGTTCACAATGAAAAGAAGTCTTTGTTTAGTTTGTACTGTCCTTTAACTATATGTAAGAAGGAGGGATCGGTTCCTTTTTTTTTCCTGAATTTGTATTAAAATTATTGCAATCACTTATGGTAATGCATGCACTTTCAAGTTGACACCTCTCTACATAATTATTTCGTTTTAACAATACTCTGGAACAATTCCACAATTTGTGTTGACTTTTTCGTCCCTCAAGTTCCTTTTTCGACTGCCCGATATATTTAGGACTATTTCTTATAAAATTGTTACCTACTGTGTTGGGAAAAGAAAACACCAAACACAAACCCATCACTTTCAAAGGATGTACGATGTTTTCAAAGGTAAGGTGGTATGGTAAGACTTAACTACGTTGGGTGTCTCTTGTTTGAGTACAGATTATTTAACAAGTTACTGGAAACTTGGAAATATACATCTAAGACGATACTAAATAAATGCAGCTTTAAAGACAAATACCACGACAGAAATAAGAATTTTAAGAAAATTCTAGCTAAACAGCAATTAGGAAACAAAAAGGTGTCCCGTCTTACAGACCAAACGAAGGCCCATAAAAGGAGTTCCAAAACAAACGAAAGATATTCGACACACCTAGAATACTGACAGAAGTCGTCAGATAGAGTCATAAAACTATCAGACCCTAAAGACAATGCCATCTTATATAAAAAATGAAAAAATCTTTACATTAAGATTGCTGAATAAATGCGTATATACATCATTCTTTGGGTTTTACTAAAGAATCGAATTTTACAATGCAGCAATATTCAGTGATTGGTATCCAATTCAAATCTTGTGCATCAGTTTCACTGATTCAAATTGCTGATAATATAAAATTATCATAATACCTAGGGGTTTCGTACATTTTAAATCAATGGCTGAATACGATTGACAAACTAAGATTTTATATTCTTACTAAAATAATTATATCAAAATAGGTTGGATATGATGAACAGAAAATCGAAGCGAATGATCGTGACATCTTTGATTAATGTCAAGTAATCAATTACATCGTATGTAATTGATTTACATTCCATGTTACCTTGTAAATTGTGCATCATATCTTTGAAGGATGATTAGCGATCGTCGTATATACTACAATCTATAGATTGACAGCACAACCACTGATATTTTGATTAATGATAACAACACAGTTGATATATTCACACCTTCCTTTCCCAGCAGCATTATATATTTAACCCAAAGAGTGTGTAATTAAACCTAAAATATAAACAACTTTTTGCCCCTGACATCATGCATTGTTAAATACCAGAGTACTCCATTTAATAATTGTTTTCTATTAATGATTATCTTTTGTAGAAAACAGTAAAACTGAAATTTGATGAGTAACTCTTATATTTATGGTATATATATATATATATATATATATATATATATATATATATATATATATATATATATATATATATTATATATATATATATATAGCAGATGTGGTTGTAAAATCGGTTCTCTTGAGACAAGTGACATTACGGGCTGCTCTGTGAGCAAGAGCCCGTGCTGGCACAAGGCCAGCTTAATCTTAAACAACAACACAAGTGACGACATTCATGGCACTGTCTTACATGAAATAGCATAGCCTACTATATATTTTTTTTCACGTTTCACTATTCACCTTGATAACCCTGAAACTACCATTTATGAGCCATTATTTGTAGGGTGTAATAATTTCATACTTCTGTTAATCGGCAAGTAGTTACGAGTATCTTTTGAGTTTTTTGCATTTTGCCAAAAATAGTTACATAAGATTTATACAATGTTCATTTTCAATCCATGTTCGAATGTTCATCAGTTCACACGCTCAAGAAAAATAAATGAAACATTATATTAAAAGCCAATACTTCAACTGTTTCACTTTTCACTTTAATAAACCTTATTATATACTGCTAGGCACCATCTCTGCGATGGAACTAAGTTTATATTTCAGTTTATTATGGTTATCTAAATAACAAATGTATGTCAGGTTTTCATGAAAATTGCTTCGGAAAACTGGTAACCAGTATCGATGCATAAAACTAAATATTTCCTATGAAAACTATAAAAAGTTAAAATTAAGGATTCAACAATAATTCTATATAGGATTATCCTTACTCAATACAGACAACATAACAAAATGAGGCTTTTAAGAAATAAACGAGCGTTCACTGCCCCACTCATTTCCCGCAAACAAGTTACGTAATCAAGCCAGAATTCATGATCCATTATAATTACGTAGCATCGTGATAGTCTTAAAGGATTCTAGTGTATTTGTATAGAGGGTTCAGAAATGAAAGGAATTTGACAGTATATGATCTTCAAGGGTTAACAATGACTTATCCTTAGTATTAGAGTAACGTAATTTTCCGATTTATTTAAGTCAACCTTGTTCTAGATTTAAGTACATTATTTCTTAAGGCAGTTAATGTTAAGTGTTTAGTGTTTTGTTTACGCTATAGTTTCCCGCCTCCTCCCCGCTCACTTAATTGCTTGAACTATCGTGTTAACGATTGTGGTTTGTTTATTTTTCGAGTGCGGCAGGACTCCTGTGAGGTGACTTTTGGAAAGACGGTGCCCGGCCTAAAGTTAGTTCGGGCCTTCCTTTGCTTCCTGATACCTCTGCAGCTGGCGATTATTGGAAAACATTGAATCTTGTTTTTGGAGCTGCCCTTCGCAGGTACACTTCTGTCACCTGCGACGTCGTGTGACCTGTATTCGACGCAGTTGACTTTGTCACCTGCGACTTCGTCGTACTGCCACCTTAGTGGATATATATATATTTCCCTAGGGTATTGAGTGCCATCCTGTTCTGCTGGCACTAGAGGAGCTTTGGGCAGTCATCAGTCTATCTCCAAGGACACCTTAAGCTGCTGCTGAGGGAGCAATCTGGCTCGTGAGGTGTCAAGTAGGGAGACAGATACCAGGTAGGAGTTTGCCTTTGTGTTGTCGGGCAGGACCTTCTCCGACTCACCTGTACCTGTGGTTACCTGTGTATTCATGTCCTCCCTCGTCTGCAGAGCTGAGATGTATTGGATCACGGCCTCCGTAAAGGCGATTTGAATTTATTTTGGACTGAAGTTTCCCCTGTTTTGTGTGAGGAGTTTGTTGATTTTTTTTATATATATATCTATTTTTCTATACAATATTTATAGACTCTGATGGTCCTTACGGCTATCGGCCTTGGTGTTTATATTTTTTGTAATTCATAGGTAGGAATTTAAGTGTTTTCTCACTTTTATCCTTCACCTTCTTTCTTTGTTCGTTTATAGTTTATAGGTATATTTGGGTTTTCTTTTGGCCTGGCCAGCCATTGTATGGATATATTCCTGTTAGACGTATTTCTTGTGTTTGTCTCTCTCATGTTTCTATCTAGGGCTTAGTTTTCTTAGCGTTTAGGGATCCTACGGGATTATTTGAGGACTAGTGTACGTCCTTTTCAGTCACAAGGTTGACTTAATGTTATTTTTTGTTGTGAATAAATATTGTTGAGTCTTTTCCCTTTTGTTTTCGTTCTCCACTGACCATTTTACGCAGAGTATTTTTGAACATCACTGAGAATATAAATAGTGCAATAAAAGAACTGCACCAGGACCAAATAAAGGGGTCCGTAACAAGTTGGCGACCGTGACAGGATATTCTCAGGGATACTCGGTATCTTGGTCTGTGGAGCGACACTGGGGTGGTCTCTTCAATATTTATTTTGTAGTATTGCCTTTCTCCCTGTACACTTTATTTTTTTGGCATAATGGAAGAGTTTGTTTTTGATCCTGCCGAATATTTGGGGTCGGCCGATTGTATAAAGCATTTGCCCGTATTGAGTAGGAAGCATTTAATTTCTTGTGCTCAGTGGTTAGGTGTTCCGCTGGCACTAAGAGGGAAATATTGATGGCAGTAAGAGATAAGATTTCTCAAGATTTAGCAGAGGCTGGAAATTTGATTAACGAAAGTCGAGAGGACAGTGATGATGAAGGTAGTACGTTTGATGTAGATTCAGAGGAGGAAAAATTGAGTGTGAGAGCAGGTTTGACTTTGTTTGAGGATCCTCCCCGCACAGGTATTATTTTTGAAGGTCCATCTAATTTACCTAAATCTAATTTGTCTACTAATCCTTTTTTGCCTTCCCCAAATCCTATGCCAGAGGGACCCCTGGCTCCTATTCAATGTTTGGGAGAGTCTAAGGAGGAGGTAAAATATAAGTTAATTTGCAAATGCATCGAGTTGAGGAAATTGGAATTTGAGGAGAACGAGAGGGCGAGGCGTCACGAGCTGGAGGTAGCTAATATAAATTTACAAATGGCAAGGTTGCAGGGGACCAATATGATCAGTTCCCCTAAGAATAATTTTAATGATAATTTAATTTATTAGGTGCGGCATTAAAGTTAGTGCCAGTCTTTGATGAGAAGAACGTCCCTGAATTCTTCAAGGCATTTGAACGGGTGCCACCCGATTTGTCTTGGCCCTCGGAAACTGTGGACGGTATTGATACAGTGTAGATTGGTTGGCAAGGCAATCCGGGTATACAATGCCTTGGAGGAAGGAATTGCTCGGGACTACCAGAAGGTCAAAGCACTGGTCCTAAAAGCCTATGATTTGGTACCCGAGGCTTATCGTCTGAAATTCAGGAATTACAACAAACACCCTTCTCAATCCTTTGTTGAATTTGCACGGGTCAAGGAGGAACAATTCGACGACTGGCTAGAGAGTCGTCAGGTAGTGTCTTTTGCTGCGTTGAGGGAATTGTTGCTCCTTGAGGAATTCAAGAAAGCGTGTAGCAAGGAGTTGAGAGTTCATCTCGAGGAGGTTAAGGCTATAAAACTGAATGATGCCGCCCAAAATTGGCAGATGAATATGTCTTGACTCATCGTTCTGAACTGGTAATTTTGGTTATCAAGATATGAATAATCCCTCTTCTCGGTCGTCAGTAATGGAAGGAGAGTAGAAACCATTTCGTCGTCTGTCTCTAATATTCCTAAGGGTAATAATGACCATTCTTTTACAGGTGACAGAAATGTTGGTGGAGTCTCTGCAGGGCCTCCTCCTCCTCGTATCTTTGTTAACAAGGGTATGCCTAATTCAGGCAAGAATAACTATAACAGGTATAATGATAACAAAGGAGGTACTGGACGTAGAGGAACATGTTTCTGGTGTGACAAACCAGGTCATTTCCAGCACCAGTGCAATGCACGTAGGAGGTATCTGCAGAGAAATGGTCAGAATCCCAATTTCATTAATTTCCAACAGGTCTGGTTTTAGTGATAAGGTTGAAAAAACTGAAGTAGTTAGCAGTAGGGTAGATAGTAATGATAATTCATCCCCTAGCAATAAAATTTTGTGACTCAATTTGACAAATATGTCTGGCCAGGTAAAATAATTCATAAATCTAAAACTATCAATGTGAAGTTTTTGAGGGACACTGGTTCAGCTCGGTCTCTGTGTTTTGAGTGAGACTTTGAATGGTTTACAAGAGCGTTCAGGTAATTATGTCGTTCTGGGAGGGTTCCCGAACACTGTTGTTTCTGCTCCGTTGGTGGATGTCAGGTTGTCTTTTCCCGGATATGATAGGGTTACTGAGGTTGGCCGTTGTCGATAATCTCCCCATACCTGGTATTGACGGTATTTTGGGAAATGATATGCTCAATAGTGAAGGTCGGGAATTATTTCCTATTTTGTCTGTTCATGCCCATCCTGTTTCTGTAACAACCCGTGCCACAGCAAGAGCTGCTGAATCAATTAATGATGATGAATTATTATTTAGTAGTTTAGAAGTAGATGTAGATAGGCCCGGGTCTGTAGATAGTAGTGATAGTCATATTATTATTAATGATGTTCTGAAACCTGATTGGGATCGTTTGGCTTTCATTGAGGCCCAGAAACAGAATTTAATTTTGAGTTAGGTGATATCAATGATCTAACTAAGCCTCGGTTTGGTATAATAAATAATTTGTTGTACAGATTTAGTAGACCTTCGACAGATGATCTGAGCAAGGCTTCTCGAATTGAGCAAATTGTGGTCCCTTCCCATTTCCGTGAATCAGTAATGAGTCTCGCTCACGACAATTTCCTTTCAGGTCATTTTGGGGTATGGAAGACTTTCCGTAAATTAGCAAGTTATTTTTGGTGGCCTGGAATGAAATCGTCTGTGAAGCGTTTTGTGAACGAATGTGAGGTTTGTCAGGTTATGGGAAAACCAAATCAAATTATTCCTAAGGCTCCTTTAAATCCTATTCCTGTGATCGGAGAACCATTCTCAGAATTGGTGATAGATGTGGTTGGTCCTTTGCCGAAAACAAAACTAAGTCTGGTTATATTTATCTATTAACAATTATGGATAGAGCCTCTAGATTTCCCGAAGCTTTCCCTTTGAGACGGATAACCTCTAAAGTAGTTTTTGAAAAATTAATGGAATTCTTTTCCAGGTACGCTCCTCCCCCGTGTTATTCAGACCGATTGCGGTACGAATTTCACAAGTAAAATGTTTAGAGGTAAGTGTGCTGAACTGGCCATTCAGCACATTACGAGTGTTCCGTATCATCCGGAGAGTCAAGGTGTGGTGGAGAGGTTTCACCAGACATTAAAATCTATTTTGAAAAAAAATTGTTATGAACACGGAAGCGAGTGGGACAAAGCACTGCCGCTCGCACTCTTTGCTCTTAGGAATCATCCCAATGCCTCCACAGGTGTAGCTCCCTTCGAACTGATTTTTTGGGCACAAAGTCCGTGGCCCTTTTGGACATTTTTTGTGAAGTATTAGGGGTCAATCGAAGGGGAGATATCAAAATGGGAGAATTTGTGGATGATTTGAGAAAGAGAATGTTCAGTGCTTGGAAGTTTGCTCGGATAATTTGAATTATTCTCAGGCTAAATGAAGGCTAACTTTGACAGGACACTAAAGCCCGTCTTTTGAACCGGGAGAATTGGTTTTGATTTTGAGTATGGACCCAGACAATTTTCTTGAACCTAGATATAAGGGTCCGTGGAAAATTTTGAGGAAATTGTCCGAGGTGAATTACGAAATTGAAGCTCCCGGTTCAAGCAGGAAGTGTAAGTTTTTCATGCAAACAGGTTGAAAGCGTATCATAGTAGAAGTGTTGATCCTTTAACAGTTGTCTCTGAGCCATTATCTGTAGCTGTGGAATTTCCTCCTCGGGATTCGGATGATTTAATGAGTCAGGTTTCTTCAGATGCTCTTTTTTCTAATATACAAAATTTAGAAGTTTTACAGGAAGGTCGGAAGCATTTGGATCCTCATCAAAGAAAGAGGATGTGTTTAATCTAATTTATTCCTTTTCAGATTTATTCCGAGACTCTCCTGGTAGAACTAATTTTCTTTGCCATGATGTAGATGTAGGTAGTGCCTCCCCAGTTAAACAAAGTCCTTATCGGTTAAATCCTGTAAAAAGGGATTTGGTCGAAAAGGAGATTAAATATATGTTGGAGCACGACCTCATTCAGCCATCAGTCAGTCCTTGGAGTTCCCCTATTGTTCTTGTTGACAAAGCTGACGGGAAGTTCCGCATGTGTGTGGACTATCGAAAGGTTAATGCCCACACCAAAAATGACTGCTTTTTCCTTTGCCACGTATTGATGATTGTCTCGACCAGATAGGTTCTGCCAAATTTATTACGAAACTAGATTTGCTGAAGGTTATTGGCAGGTTCCGTTATCTGATCGAGCCCGTGAAATCTCGGCATTCGTAAACTCCCTTTGGTTTATATGAATGCAAGGTTATGCCATTTGGGATGAAAAATGCCGCGTGTACTTTTCAGAGGCTTATGAATAGGGTAATTTGTGGTTTGAAAGGAACTGAAAAAATTTATATTGATGATTTTGGTTGTTTATATCAATGATTGGAGTACGCATATGGTAAGATTGCGTAAGGTATTTGAGGCCCTTAGGTTCTGCTGGTTTGGTTATTAATTAATCAAAGTGTGAATTTGGCAAGGCAAAGGTTTGTTATTTGGGTCACGAGGTTGGTTTGGGTCAGGTGGCTCCGAAACAAGCTAACCTCGAGGCTATTATTAATTTAAAAGGCCAGGTAGTATTAGAGAGGTGAGAAGAGTTCTGGGAATGTCTGGTTATTATCGCCGCTTCGTGCGAAATTTCTCTGATCTTGATCAACCTCTTACTAACCTTTTAGAGAAGGGTAAAAAATTTTGTTGGTCTAATCAGTGTGAGGAAGCTTTTAATAAGCTTAAAACATTCTAATTTCGAAACCTATTTTGACTTCCCCAGATTTTCAGAAAACCTTATATCATAGCAGTAGATGCCAGTGATGTGGGTATAGGTGGTGTCCTTTTCCAAAGGGACGATGAAGGTGAGGTACACCCCATATCTTATTTTAGTCGGAAGTTATTGGTGGCTGAAAGGAGGTATTCTACCATTGAAAAGGAAGCTCTTGCTTTGGTCCGTACCCTTATACATTTCAAACCTATGTAACTAACTTTTCTCTTCCCATAGAGATCTGGACGGATCATAACCCGCTTGTTTTCATTGAGCGTATGAAAGGGACCAACCAGAGGATCTTGCGTTGGGCTCTCTTGCTTCAGGAATTCAAGCTGGTTATTAAACACATTAAGGGGTCTGAAAATAAGATTCCTGACGCGCTCTCACGAATTTGATATGTTTTGCCTTTTACCTCCCTCGTACGCTGCCCTGCTCGTTTCTCCAGTGGGTTTGTATAAAAACGTTTTTTTTTTTTTTTACCCTGTAAGTCGAGGTGTGTATACGTAAGTTTCCTTCCTTGATTTTTGCGAGTTTTGTCTGTATTGTTCAGATTTGTTTTGTATGCTATGTGAAGATTTGGTTGTTAGTCTTTTTCTTGTTGTCGTTGTTGTTTAGACTGAAGTTATTTATTTTTTTTGTTTATATACCATGTTTTGACTTTGCTGTTTAAATCTAGTTTTATTTTCAGGCCATAATTTTTGTCTTGTTTTTTTTTTTTTTTTTTTTTTTGTTTTTTTTTTTTTTTTTTTTTTTTTTTTTTTTTTTTTTGTCTTTTGTTGGTGGACCTTAATGTTCCTGTTTTCCAGGTCCTATGTTCTTGTTATAAAAAAAAAAAAAAAATTTTTTTTTTTCTCGGGGAGGAAGGTATTAGAGTAACGTAATTTTCCGATTTATTTAAGTCAACCTTGTTCTAGATTTTAAGTACATTATTTCTTAAGGCAGTTAATGTTAAGTGTTTAGTGTTTTGTTTACGCTATATTTTTCTTCCCGCCTCCTCCCCGCTCACTTAATTGCTTGAACTATCGTGTTAACGATTGTGGTTTGTTTATTTTCGAGTGCGGCAGGACTCCTGTGAGGTGACTTTTGGAAAGACGGTGCCTGCCTAAAGTTAGTTCGGGCCTTCCTTTGCTTCCTGATACCTCTGCAGCTGGCGATTATTGGAAATCATGAATCTTGTTTTTGGAGCTGCCCTTCGCAGGTACACTTCTGTCACCTGCGACGTCGTGTGACCTGTATTCGACGCAGTTGACTTGTCACCTGCGACTTCGTCGTACTGCCACCTTAGTGGATATATATATATTTCCCTAGGGTATTGAGTGCCATCCTGTTCTGCTGGCACTAGAGGAGCTTTGGGCAGTCATCAGTCTATCTCCAAGGACACCTTAAGCTGCTGCTGAGGGAGCAATCTGGCTCGTGAGGTGTCAAGTAGGGAGACAGATACCAGGTAGGAGTTTGCCTTTGTGTTGTCGGGCAGGACCTTCTCCGACTCACCTGTACCTGTGGTTACCTGTGTATTCAGTCCTCCCTCGTCTGCAGAGCTGAGATGTATTGGATCACGGCCTCCGTAAAGGCGATTTTGAATTTATTTTGGACTGAAGTTTCCCCTGTTTTGTGTGAGGATTTTTGTTTGATTGATATATATCTATTTTTTCTATACATTTATAGACTCTGATGGTCCTTACGGCCTATAGGCCTTGGTGTTTATATTGTAATTCATAGGTAGGAATTTAAGTGTTTTCTCACTTTTATCCTTCACCTTCTTTCTTTCGTTTATAGTTATAGGTATATTTGGGTTTTGGCCTGGCCAGCCATTGTATGGATATATTCCTGTTTAGACGTATTCTTGTGTTTGTTCTCTCTCATGTTTCTATCTAGGGCTTAGTTTTCTTAGCGTTTAGGGATCCTACGGGATTATTTGAGGACTAGTGTACGTCTTTTTTCAGTCACAAGGTTGACTTAATGTTATTTTTTGTTGTGAATAAATATTGTTGAGTTTTCCCTTTTGTTTTCGTCTCCACTGACCATTTTACGCAGAGTATTTTTGAACATCACTGAGAATATAAATAGTGCAATAAAAGAACTGCACCAGGACCAAATAAAGGGGTCCGTAACACTTAGTAATGAGGTACAGAACTAGCGAAGTCACGTAAAGCGAATACCTATTGCCGACATTATGATTGTAGAATTGTATTAGAAGGTATGTTTCTTAGACATTGTAGCTTTTACTTGGAACTGACGATCTCCCTTATCCGTGGTGATCGTTTAATGACAAGTTCAAAAGGTAGTACGGCATCTCTTTCATTTTCGATGACAAAAGCAGCGTAACCAGCGCTAGTGGCGCCAGGGCCGGATTCTGAAAGTGCCGCCCCATTCCCGTCCTAAGAAGTACTACAGTGGTGGAAATTAAAGGCGCATTTTAAGCCTTAACATTTCAATAATTTATTTTATTTCATAAAGCTAAAACAAAAACAACACAGCAGATTTACAACGGAACCCTTCGAGTTTTGTCATAAGCGCATTTCGCTTACTGTCCAACTGGAGAGTCGATAAATCGCAGTTCAGCGTTCCGATCAGACGAAATATACTACTAACCTAGAATTATGCCAGACCAACCTGCTCAAAGATCCACTTAGTAATGCCACTGGAT
>NC_061094.1:30895547-30898047 GCF_015104395.2 Macrobrachium nipponense
ATTACTAACGCGATCGAATTGTAAGTGTCCGAACTTCTGTGGAAGAAGCAGCTGAAAGGAAGTGGCCCAGAGGAAATCGCATTTAACTGCCGCCAAAAAAGTTTGGAAGTTTTCTCTGTGTGGAAAATAGCCCGTTTTAATAAAAGACGAAACTGGAGGCTAGGATACTTGCTCTCTCTCTCTCTCTCTCTCTCTCTCTCTCTCTCTCTCTCTCTCTCTCTGTACAAATCAAGAATTCTGTTAGTATCATTTTTAAGTATTATTAGACACCCAAGACGCCATTCATGACATTTACTCTGATTATTCTTTATTCAAAACCGAACTGAAGCAAATATCTATTAAATCTTGACCGTTACGTAAGAGGATCCTGAGACCCTGATACAATGTCTCTTAATATTACCTAGTTGGTAACACACTTGGAAAACTGCTGTCAAATACTGGTTTCTGTCTTTTTAAAGATTTATTTATTATTATATTGTTTTTTTTATAACGGAACCTTTTGCTCATGCAATACACCTTTCGGTCAGTTAGCAAACGAATGCGATGATTAGCTGAAATTACCTCGCACTCTGAACGCGCTTTTGTTATATACGTATATATTATATATATTTTACATTTTTATCATAAGAACGTTCTCGATGCTCATCACCGATATAATTTTCCACTGCCTCAAGTTCCTTCATCTGGAATCATTCTAATGTCTTCGTAAAATAAAAGCGCTTAATATTTTACTTTCACGTTTAAGAATTTATACATCGCCTCGCCCTTGGCTGTCACTGAAGTGGGTAGCAGGTTCTAAGGTAAGGTAAAGCGAAAACCAAGCCCTTTTGATGCCGTACAGTTGCCATACGTCACTGCTAATCTAAAAATCTCATCTTTGAACATCTCTGAGTCACTGCCGGTCTCGGAGACGTCAAATACTAGACGTAGCAAGTGCATTAATGGTGTGATGTACGTTTGCTACTTTGTAGACGCTGCTGTCTGAGGATTTTCCCGCCAAACCTACAAAATGAGCTATGCAATAGAGGAACCTGAACCAGCTCTCTTGAAGAGTGCGTGTAGGTAATGGACTGACTTGTTTTTCCTCTCGCTCGCTTTCGACTGAATGCCTGTAATTTGAAATTTTGGAAAAGGGAATGCTTTCCTAACATCAAACTACTAACAACCAGATTGGGATAAAAATGCGAAGTAAACAGCTCACATTACATAAGAATCTACGTCTTTTAAAAAATTTCCGAGGCGTTGATTTTCACGATTCCGTAACGTGTGGCAGATGTGGCGATATACATAAACATTCATACATACATACATTCCTACATTCATAATGTAGTATGTTTATATGTATGTGCATATATGTGTGTAGGTTTATATTTACATACGCGTACGCACGCACACACATACATATGTATCTAATAAAAGGGGCCCATGAAAACGCCAACATGTAGAAAGTAAATGCTATATTTCAGAGACCAAAAAAACGTGAGAGAACTTGGAAGTAAATGCAGTATCGTTCATTGTTTGACAGAACCACAGAGAAGAGACAAGACGAGCGAGGGCATTAAACAGCACATTGTGTAGGCTCTCTAGATCAAGGACATAAAAATAGAATGACGATCCCTTCGCTCAAGGTGCAGACACAGAGTCATCGACGAAACAGCTGTAAGATTTCTGTGCATCATCGACTGAAGCACATGAAGGTGGGAACTTGAAGTCGCAGCGGCAGAGCGAGGGAAAGGATGATCTTGGAAAATATTACACGTAGCCTACTTTTTTCATGTGTATTTTTGTGAATTTTTCTCTTGGAAAACACTCCTTCGAACGGTTTCATTTGTAATTTCGCGAATTTTTTCTCTCGGAAAACACTCCTTCAAACGTATTGAACTTAAAGTGATAGGCAGAAAGCAGGTGTTTATATGAAAGTGCATATCTCTTTTCATACTGAGGATTACGTAAAAACGTATAGACGACTTTCTAAGCCACCTTCATAAACAACAGAATTAGCTGGTGAATTATTAGTGATCAGCAAAACAAATCTCGTTAGAATTTACTCTTTTTTTCCACAGTACTCTATTTCGTCCCTCCCTCTGATAGATTCTTTACCAACGACAAAAATAATGTCAATCTACCCTGGCATTTCTCAAAGGTATCTTTGCTAACCTGTTAAATCATATATGTATTTTTTCTTGCTAGAGTCATAAGTATTAAGTGAAAGTATTCTTCTCTAGATTTGATAGCGGCCTTTTAACTTCAGTTTCCTTACCGGTCGCTACCACTTCCTTATATGCGGCTACTTCTTTACACAATGATCTCAACCCCCGCCACCCCCTCCCCGCCACCACCCCCACCCTCCACCATTCAAATAGTAATCCATTATTCTGGTAAGTGTTGGGATAAGACGAAGGAGTATAATAATATTCTCTCGTCTTGATATCTATTATTCCGTTGTTGTTAGCGATGAAGGTCGTGGGGGTGTTTGTTTTTATTGCCCAGCTTAATAATA
>NC_061094.1:30903047-30906652 GCF_015104395.2 Macrobrachium nipponense
GGGAAGATCTCTAGATCAGATCAGGACTTTGGAACTGTCTCCGGCTTTAGTATTTATTTGTGGACGAATATAGGGCTTTATGCATGAAGAAATGCATAATCTTATGATACATACCAGCATACGCTTAAAAAATCACTGTAGATGCACGTGACTTCATAAATAAGCGAATAACTCCTTGACAATGTCTGAGTAAAGACGAAAGCGCTTGGATTTCTGACTCATTTTCCTGTGGGATTCGCTTATACCAGCATACATACATACATATTTTATGAATGTAATCCACGCACATACAAATATGTATATTATTATATTGTATACACACAGATATATATTATATATATAATATATATATATATATATATATATATATATATATATATATATATATTGTGTGCGTGGAAACATCCACATAATAGTACTCACATGAAATAGAATAAAGGAAAAACATTATTGGGAAAACTGATGCATATATATATATATATATATATATATATATATATATATATATATATATATATATATATAACTGCACAAGATAATGAGTCATGAATAAGGCGATAATGAAAGGGCAGCAGTGAAAAGTTAGGACGGAAGCTTTGTTAAACATAGAGCGCTGCAGTTTTATAGAGGACATAAAAGACTTCTTGTAGGAAATTAACAACGGTAACTTTCTACAGGTTGACTTGTACTTGAAAACGTTTGAGAAGGCATTGAAGAATGCATGAGAGCCTCCCAACTGATTAAAGCCAGTGGAAGATAGCCAAGTAGGATATCTGCTGGCAATGTTTAAGATCAGTTGCTGTTGTTGGAAAATGGTCTCTGAATTAATGACTTTTCGTATCACGAGCTAAATCTGAGGAGGATGTCAAATTAGGCCATCAAAGTTTCACGCGAAAATGCAGTGCATCACTACCACAAAACAATTCCCCTAATATGTATTTTTCTGCTTTCTGTCTTTCCTGTTATCGTCTGTAATTTCTTTCATATGAACGCCATATTCTTTGGAAGAATTTCAAATCAATGGCCTCTGTAGGCTTGTTCCATATGAATAGGGTTTATTGTCTGAGAAATAATAATAATCAAATTCAGTTTTAATATTTACAATGACAAACAGCTGGAGATCCCTGAAAACACAAGTTCACCTTTCTGTCTAAGGTCAACCTCGCTTAACAGTTTTTAGGATAAGTATGAACTCTCTACACTATTCCACCAACTCCGTAGCGGCCCCTAGCTGCAACCACTTTCGTTACTTTTACTGTTCCTCCTTCCATATTCTCTTTCTTCATCTTACTTTCCACCCTCTCCTAACACTTGATTCATAGTGCGACTCCTTTGAGGTTTTCCTCCTGTTACACATTTCAAACCTATTATTGTTCATTTCCATTTCAGCGCTGAATGACCTCATAGATCCCAGTGCTTGGCCTTTGGCCTAAATTCTATATTCAACTCAACTATTCCACCAAGACACCCACAGAATAATTTATGCTCCTTTCCATCTTTAGTTACTGACAAAGTGGAAAGAGGCGCTGCAATTGAAACTCTAATGTCGGTGCGTATCATGATCACGAAATGCTTCAGGAAGCTCCTTGTTCTCTAACCATATATATGCAAGCATTCATTTCACTTTGACCTTAGAGATATTTATGGAAGCTCTATGGTTATCACTTATAGCTTAAATGACTCTCATCCTCTACAAAGCAAATAATAATAATAATGATAATGAAAAGATTTTGTCTATTGATGCCTGTGACTCACCAGATGCATTCACAGGTGAAACCCGGTAACATCCGAGTATTTTATCTAACGGCGCAATCAAAGGCCGAGCTTCGTTTGTTCTCCTCCTTTGATTCAGGCTATTTCTGGTTGATTGCATACGGGGCTTACTTTCAGGAATTTTACATTTATATATATTATTCCGTCATGAATTATGAATTTATATGATGAGAAGTACCCCTGGATGCATTTGCAGACCTTTAATCATTGTGCGACTGACTACTATACTTTCAGGTATAATTGCGAGATGACGTCATGTATAGTATACTGTCGATAACGTTGCGGTTCTTTGCTGCCGAATTTCTCTTGTTGCTTAGAATCCCGAAATCTGAGTCACACGTTTGTTTATCCTCTTTCCGTCGTCGAGAGGTATTGTTAATCACGTAGCAGAGTTTGTTCAGTAATATCATATTTCCTATACGCTTTCACTAATTGCTGTGATTTTACTATAGTAGATTCACATCAACCGTGCATCTGATGTCTAGGCCAGTCCCTTACGGCACTCCTGATTGTCTGTTGATAAGCCAATTACAGGGCTGGAAACCCCCAGTCTCTCGATAGAGTTCACATAGGCAGGATGTATGTTCACTTCTGAGGAATACTTTTGAAAGACGTATGCCATCAGGAGAGGTGGAAACATACATCCGCATATGTGAATTCTCTCGAAGGGACTGAGGGTTTCCAGTCCTGAAAAGTATCCCTCAGGAGTGGTGGAACATACATCCTGCCTATGTGAACTCCCTCGAGAAACTGAGGGCTTCCAGCCCTGTAATTGGCTTATCAACAGCCAATCAGGAGCGTCGTAAGGGACTGGCTAGACATCAGATGCACGGTTGATGTGAATCTACTATTGCAGTACTTTAGCTGAAAGTAGTGAATGAACTTAGTTTTTATTAAAAGGCATAATGCAATGTGTGAGTTGTGTTTCCTTTCGTACCAACGTGCTTACGGATAAGCATTTGACAGAACCTGTCTTAGCCTTTGAAGATTGTAGGGGACATACGCGTTACATTTTTTTTTTTTTGAAGGACCCGTTGCCAGAGGGCTACCGTTGTGTGGCTGAAGGTCTGAGATGGGGTAACTGAGAATAAGCAAAATTGATAATCTGGCATGAAACTACGATTGAGAGAGAGAGCACAGCGCATACCTCCACAATTACTGTTTGAACACGAGTTCAATTTTGACTGCACTTAGGTGCTTCCAAAGGCGGGATTTTTATCAAGGAATCGCTATGAAAGTTGAAGGATATTGACACGGCACTGGTTTGATTATTATAATAATGAAATAATAACAAATTATTATAATTATAATAATAATCATGGGAAGAGAAACTTTAGCCAGTATCTACATCTCAATGAGATCGTGCGACAGACCCAGTGTTTATTTTAATCTGGACATCCGTCCGTTCTATTTGTAATAAATCTTCTATCTCTCTGTTTCTGACTCTCTCTCTCTCTCTCATTTGGTTTTGAATGATGGCAACTTTTATGACGCACGGCTCTGCAAATCTGGGCTAAGCGCTTTTCGGAAGGTCAGGGATTATTCTGAAATGTTAGCATAACGCCATGTGGATCAACTCCTCTACATTTCTCTTAAAGCGTAGGAGGGCAGGATATGCCCGTTTTCCATTGTCGTGGGCGTCATCAACTCACCGAAGTGTATGTGTGTTTAATTGTTTATCGAGCTACTTTTTGTAGTTAGATTTAAACTGGCCTTACGACGACGGCGCGGGGCATTGGTGTCGATGAGAGTTGCCAGCGTTACTTATTTTTTAAATCAACCGATTCTATTGCTGTGGAGTTGCATAGAAACCATTTCTTTTTAGTGCCTCT
>NC_061094.1:30907152-30940797 GCF_015104395.2 Macrobrachium nipponense
CTTTTTAGTGCCTCTAGTTTTCGTGTCGCAACTTTGGGCGTATCTGATGAATTATGGCAATTTTGCTATTACGCCTGCTGTAATTGACGGATCGCGGAGAGACTCCGTACGCACAATCTTTCAAAAAGCCAGCTCGCTTCATTATATATATATATATATATATATATATATATATATATATATATATATATAATATATATATAATATATTTATTGCTGTTCCTAAAATGAGGTCTTTAAAATGAAATAAAATCGGATTACCAGTTTGACGCTGCTCAAAGTTTAGCCCATGTATCGTCGACCAATGAAGTGAATTCCTGTTCATTGTTTTTCAGTGTCAAAGCGATTCTTACCTGTTGCTTTCTGATTCCAGTCCCTACGTCAATTTCACTATGCCAAACACGTAATCACGCGGAAATACTCAAGATTAAGGTATTTACTTGTTATCCATCATAATTTTAAGTTATACCGAGTATGATAATGCCTTTATGCTGATAGTACGAACGTATACATATCTTTTCTTATTCACTGTCTTATGTTAAATATTATACATTCACACAAATAATTTATATATATATATATATATATATATATATATATATATATATATAAACTCAGTGATGAATGGCTCTGTAATTGACATCCACTTGTATTTGAAAACGACCAGCGATAATGAAAGGTACTTCGTGTATGAAGCCATCATATATCATAATTAACATATTTAGGATGTAAAAAAAGCTTTTTGTCAGATGCGTATGTAATTTTATTTACCACAATGCCCTCTTACCTTCTCGACTAATTAAATTTAGAAGTGAAGAGAGGGCATTGTGGTAAATAAATTACGTATATTTCTGGTAAAAAGTTACCAGTAGATTCTAAATACATACTAACATATATATATATATATATATATATTATATATATATATATATAGTATATATATATATATATATATATATATATATATATATATATATATATATATATATATATATATATATATATATATATATATATGCAGGGTGACAGTTCATGCAAATATTTTGAGAAATGAAAGAAAAAGTCATTCTACGCAGAAAATGTTCCATAAATAAATACATTTTAAGGCTTTGTTTATCGGTGAGGTGAATTTTGAAAATAACCGTTTTTCCTTAACGCTGCTCTCAGCTAAGATGGCGTACGCGATGTCTGAGTAGTCAGGGATATGGGGGAAGGGTCTATGAGATGCATTAGGCAACTGGATTGATAGTCTTTTCATTATGATTTTTTCCCCAGCAGGTTTTTGAAAAATGTATCATTACAGTCCCTTCAATTAGTATGTCACCTGTGAATTGACTTCATTGTAATCTAATTTTAATGATAGCCTTACGTATCAAGAAAGTCTTTTTCACCTGACAGAGACGAAAGCATTTTCTTAGGTGTGGTTTGTCCTTCGATTGGTGTGTGATGAATACTTTTGATGGAGCAGGAGAGGCTTTTGATATGTTTTAAATCTTTGATCTATGTGTATTGAATAGGCCTATCTTTGATGAAGGCGAGATTCCATTCGACTTGCTTTTCTCTTCTTTTTTGGAGTCCAGTGAACACCATTGACGGAGAGGGAGAAGGTTTCTATGATACATTCATATTTTCACTTAGTTCATATCTAAAGGATAATTTAATTTGGAAGTATTTTATTCACATCGGCCTAATTGCCGATTTCCTTTTCTTTTATTTTTCATTTAACAGTGGAGTTCACTGTTGCAAAACACATAGATAAACCTCATTTCGGCATATTCTACATTGCATATTCTACATTACTGGAATCTGACACTTGTAACCCGAAAACAGTCTTAACGGAAAAGCGAGGGTGCTTAGAATAACAAGTTATGTGATCAACTCTATGCTCCCTCCCTCCCCCACATAGTCGTGAGTACTTTGACATCCCGTGCGCGCCATCTTAATTGGCCGTTTAATGATAACGGTTGTTTTAAAAATTCACATCACCGACAAACGACGCCTTAAAATATGTTTATAAAACATCTCAGTAGGAAAAGAAGAGCGTAGGTTAAGAGGCACCATATTTTATTTGCGACGTGTTTCGTTGTTTCTTCATAACAACATTTTCAAGCCTAAAACGAGACATTACAGTATTTTAATAGTAGTTAAAAGATCATGAAATTATTGGCAAAGCTGAGTAAAAGTAGCAACAAGAAGATGAAGGTTAAAATCTTTAAAATAAATTGCAACAGCACACTAAATAATAAAACAGATAAGACCTTTAAAATAAATTACAACAGTTTACTTAAAACAAATTGGTGGGAAAGACAGATGGAAAGTTTACACTACAAATGAATGATTGAGTGATTTATATTAAAAACAGGGGATAAGATGAATTGTCAAGGTTTATCCTTATGGTTTAACAACGCTTGGATAGTATGGTTGTTGGTAAATATTAACTTGAGGTTAATGTGGGGAAAGCTATACTTACAACATATTTCTTAGTTCTCTTGTAACGTATTTAGAACAAGGATCACTTATATAAGGAAATTTAAAGTACATAATTAGTTTATCAACCCTTGGTATATCTATTTTGCTATTTATATTGGAGAAATATTTAGGAACTTTTTTATTTCTTTATATATTATGCTATTGGGATAGCCATTAATTTTGAAATAGCTTAAAAGAAACTTAATTTCTGAGTCAAATGCCTGCCAGGAGCTGTGTAGAGAATATGCTCTAAGTATTAAAGTCTTAATGTTATCTATTGTAAAGTTAAAGAATGTAGAGATTTGGAAATTCATTCCAAGACCGGTAAAAGTAAACTTTCTAAAAATGCTAAAACTTAAGAGCGACTTATTGTTTGCGGTAGTTTTTGTAATGCTTATATCTAAAAAGTTAAGAATATAATTTTCTTCATGTTCCACGCTAAACTGAATACATGGGTGTTTACTATTTAAGTAATCTTGGAACCGTTGTACGTGACTTAGATGCCTGAAAACCAAATATGTGTCGCCAACATACCTGTGATAAACGATTGGTTTAAACACTAGGGGACAATCATCAATCCATCGTTTTTCATGAAAACCAAGAAATATGTTGGCCATTCGGGCTGAAAATTGAGATCCCATGGCGAAGGGTTTCGCCATGTACGTATGTGTGTGTGATTGCGCCATAGATGATGCCCAGTCTCTCTCTCTCTCTCTCTCTCTCTCTCTCTCTCTCTCTCTCTCTCTCTCTCCGAAAGTGACAATAAAATTATCTAGGATATACTCTGACTTCCGTATGATCCCGAACGAATCTTGATAAACTGAGAAAATCAAGACCTTCCCAATTAGTCTTTTAAAATGTTATTCTCGGTTAACTATGATACAAAAATCAGTACTGAACAATTAAAAGTCTTCAAAAGTGGATGTTATAGTCAGGCTGCAAAGATCCTACCTTAACTTCAAGTGGTGCATATTTTTAAAATATTTCTTGAAGGAATCAGGTTAATACAAAGATACCTTCGGTTTTGGAGACATCCCTCTGGTGGTGTGACATTCGTATGAATGTGTCCAGATACCTGGTCTTGGGATATCCCTGTTGCTTATGATATTCAGGCTTTTAAATGGAATGGCCAAGGAACGACTTTCAGATATTGGGGATCACCAGCGAGATATGGTTTATCTGTTTGCAGGCCGCATGAGTAAAGTGAATACTATTGGAATTCACATTTATTTATTCTTCTGAGTGTTTACGAAAGTTCTGTCATCAAGTAAATGACTTCAGGAAAGATTGGGACGTATTGTATAAATTTTTTTACCTCTTGAAACACTGCAAATGTCTTTAAAACAAGACAAAATACTGCCACTATCCTGTCTCCAAAAGACATGTCGCCCGTTCGTGCTTCTGCAATATGACTCGAAAAGTGTAATGATAATCTCTTAAATATCAACTAGCTTTGCTTAAAATTAAGTATAAAGGAAACAAGGAATAGTAACTCACGGCTAACTAAAAGTGTGCCTCATGAAAGTTTTCTAAATGACTGAAAAATCCCTCTCTCTTATGAAAGTTTTCTAAATGACCGAAATCTCTCTCTCTCTCTCCCTCTCTGAGGGTCTATCCATAGCACTCTCTACTCTGAACTGAAAAGCAGTTAGATACAAATTAAGAAGGGAGCATTCTAGGGACGTTCCCTCGACTCCATTTGGTGAAGAAAGTCATGAATGATACACCAGGCAGTCAATCGACTGTTGTGGTTGCAACGGGCCCTGAGAGAAAGTAGACGAAAAGGGAAACAAATTTGTGCGTACCACTACGCCATAATTAAGCACGGGAAAATCCATTCATCAGACATCTTCCAAATGAATCAAGTTTCATAAAAACCAGATGAAAGTGGCTATACTTTTAAATACGGTTGGTACCACATTCCTGAACTCCGGTGAATGTGGACGGGGGAAGAGAAGTTGTGTGTGTATACACACACACAACATATATATATATATATATATATATATATATATATATATATATACACGTGTGCGTACTATGTATGTATGTATTCACCCTGAAAACTATAATCCAACTGACACGGGATTTATAAATCAAACTTTATACCGCAGGTTCAAATAAAACTGTATAAATCTTGACTGGTTTCAGCTTAATACTTAAGCCATTTTTTCTGTGGCAACGATGGATTGTTACCATGCGCCTCTTTTCCTTTTAAGAGGGGCGGCACCAGAAGGGTAGACCCTACAGGTTGTGATCCACTTTCCAGGGGTAAATTACAAGCTCAAGGCCTTTCCTTGATCCAGGGAGGTGCTGGTATCTTCTCAGTTGGTTCGACTGTTGGGCGGGTCAGGTATCGGACCAGAGGCCTTGCAAATGCAAGCTTCCTGCCCCACGCCTCTACACTGAACTATGGCAACCAAACATACATACATACACATATGTATATATTACCTATACACACACACACCCATATATATATATATATATATATATAATAGATAATTTATATATACATATATATATATGTATATATATATATAATTATATATATATATATATACCACACACACACACATTTTATAGTATATATTATATATGTTATATATATACTATACTATATAGGTTAAATATAAAATATATAATATAATATCATATAATATATAATAATTATATTATACATATATAATAATATATATATGTTTGTATAATATATACAGTTTAATTGTAATAGCCACAATACCCTCTTCACTTCTCGAATTCTTCGCGCATTTTTGGATACGCTTGTCACTACAAAACCTTGAGATCCAAGTGCAAGAATTATGAAGAAATTATGATGTCCAGTAGCGAGGAGCGAACCCGGGTTACCATAATCACGACGAAGTCCCGTTGCCGACCTCCTCGTGGTGTGGTCGGCAATGTTACCTCAGTCGTAATTCTGGTAACCCGGGTTCGTTTCCCACTACCGGACATCATAATTTCTTCACATTTCTTGCACTCGGATCTTAAGGCTTTGTAGTGACAATCGTATTCCTTACAAAGCGCGAAGAATTCGAGAAGTTACGAGGGCATTGTGGATATTACATTTAATATGTATCTGGTAAAAATGACCAGCAGATTCTACATATATACTGCCTGTGTATACACACAATATATATATATATATATATATATATATATATATATATATATATATATATATTATATACACTCATATTGTACACGTTTGGAGTAACGACTACAAGAAATTACAAACAGCACTTTGTTTGCTAACCTGTGATGAACGGAAATCAATACACTAATTGACTCGACCTTCATTTGTGTGCACTTGAAAAGTATTTGGACTATCTGGAATGCATCAATAATATCTGACTACCATTGTTCATCTGGCGGGCTATTTTAGCGTGATTGATAACAATGGATTCCAGTGTTTACAGTCTTGCAAAAATTATGACGAAGTGTATTGTGGAGAAATGTGGCCCACAGTACTACAAAGTGTGTATGACAACAAGAGAACATCAAGTTATGCTTAGAGAACTATGGTTTCTCTCTCTCTCTCTCTCTCTCTCTCTCTCTCTCTCTCTCTCTCTCTCTCTCTCTCTCTCTCTCTCTCTCTCTCTCTCTCTCTCTCTTTTCACATATGTTTCTAATGATATTAATAATGAAAAGGAGACATACATATATTCAAGGAGTACTTCTCTGGCTAAATACACCAATCAAATTGACAACAGGCCTGTCACTGTCAAGTAGACACTTGAAGCAAGATATTATTGACGAGACTGTCGTGAGACTTTTCTGGAGCAAGTGACTCAGTTTGGTCGCCCACCAGACAGTCCTTTTATATTCCAGACTCCAGTCTTCATCAGCAGATCAGCAAGGCAATGAATTCTCCAGAATGATTGCTCTTTGAATGTATCTGTACCATTCCCCTTTCTCCTGTCCCATTATCAGACATCATGACTGCAGTGACAATCATACCATATAGTTTATCCATTTTGTTTTACTTTCACTGGCCCTCATATTGCAAGGGAAAGAAATTCATCTTGGAAATGGAGCAGAGTCTCGTTTTGAAGTAAAGTGTATTCTTCACATGATCCTAATGGAGGATGTTCGTCATCGATTTCCGTCTGCCAATTGAGTTTGATGTTGATAATAACCATGTGATGGATTGGTAAAGGAAAGCCTGTCTCCTCCGCTCCTGCTTCCCTCTCGCTCGCCTCCATCGTTGAGAGCCGAGAGCAACAACGGCATTCCAAGAAGAGGTAGTGTAATTTTAGAATATCGGATGCATTTTGAATGATGTTTTGATGGCTGAACTGCGAAGTATTCTTAGACACCCGGAGGATTTCCGTCATTTTTTTTTTTACAGAAAAAGAACAAAGAAAATACCTCTCGCTGCCTCGGAAAAACAACAGTAACTGAATTCTCCTGGAAAGGATTGATGCCAAGTTCGAGCATCAGCGGAGAAATTGAATGAAGAGCTCAAACGTTGGACATTTCGTCTCGCGCTGTAATCGATGGAGAGTGGGCGAGAAATTCTGATACGGTCGCGTTATAGCAGTCGTTCTTGGGCGACTCAAAAGGCCATTCAGTTGAGCCCTCCTACGCCATCGGCTCTTGAATCAACAAGTTGGGCGACGGGGGATGGGAGCGCCGTCCCCCCCCCTTCCGCTTCCTTCCAGTGTTGTGGGAGGACCAAATTCGTTTCAAATCTCGTTTGACCGGAGGTTATTCATCTCCGGACACGATTAATTATTCGTTCTCTTTCTCCTCTTTTTGAAAAAATACAAATGAAAACCAATTGCTACTGCATTTTACATTTAGTTAAGCGTTTTGAGCAATCAGAGATCAGTCTGGAAATTCAGAACGCTGATGAATCTCGACCCATTTCGTTGATTTCAAAATACTTAACAAATGTGACCTATAACGTAAATGAATCAAGGTATGTATGTAATCGACGTGATCGTTTTGGTCTGCAGTCAAACAATGACTAACCCTAACAAAAAGGAATACCATAAAGCCCTCCATAATTACCTCTCGATGAGATAGAACATTACGAAAAGAAAACAATAGAGACTCTTCGTCATCAAGAAAATGTCGTTAAATTAAGTTACCAGCGTTGAAGGGCTGCCCGACTAAGTGAGAGAGAGAGAGGAGGTAAGTATGGTGATTGCAGACTCTCTTCTCTTAACCTGAATGGGAAATCTTCAAGGGGATCTATTTGTTACGTCTCCTTTCCCGTTCGCCTTGTTATCGAGCATTTACCGAGAGAGGACTTATCATTTAAGTGGTAAGTGGGCACAAAGGACACCTCCTCGTCGTTCAGGCTCGGCGAATTCAGAAGTTACAGTTTAGTTAGCAATAATGATTTAAATTATCTTTAAGTATACAGTATAATGATTACGATAGAATTCTATTTACTTTTGTTGATCTTCAGTAAATGAAGTACTATAGGAAACACCGAGATAGATGACCAATCGTTTTGTTTCACAATGGAATAATTTCGGTCGATGTTCACCATATTTACAGTTTACACACACACACATATATATATATATATATATATATATATATATATATATATATATTATATATATATATATATATGTATGTGTGTGTTTATGTGTATATATATATTATATATATATATATATATACATACATATATATATATATATATATATATATATATATATATATATATATATATATATATATATATATATATATATATACATACATACATACATGCACATGCACACACACACACACACACATATATATATATATATATGTATATGTATAATATATATATATATATATATATATATATATATATATATATATAATTTACTAAACAGGGATCATGTGATCACTTCGGTATAATCATGATAATAATCGAGCTAAAGATGAAATTGAAGGCCGAATGATATTTAATCCCAAGCTTGAATCCTCCCTGTTTGCTTTCATTCGTATAATTTTCTTTACTTCTAAAGATATGTCTAGACTCAATTGTGCGCCCCGTCGGTTTTCATCCGAAATGAAATTTTTTGCTGTTTTTTTTTTTTTTTTGCCAGACAAGTTGGCGAGCACCAGTTGTCAGACAAGACTCAAGAACAATAATTCCTCTTCATGTTTTTGTGCCATCATCGTGGATGATGGCGTTTATGTAATATCTTATGTGAATTGAAATTGAACGTATCGTGTAGTTTTTCATTTATTTGTTTATTTATTTATTTCGTAAGCTCACAGAAACCAGTATCGTTGAACGCTTTCACCTTCCTCATCAATTTCTTCAGTTATTTGTCTCTCCTAATTTACATTCTGTCGATTCTGCAAGAAACCCATTTATCCGAACTGAGTGTTCTCCGCTAAACCCTTCGCCTCCGTCTGTATCCATCTCGTCTCTGGTGAAAGATGTGGATTCCACCGCAACAAGTTTTACATCACGCGGACTTGGTCCTTGAAGGAAAAGGCTCCATTTAAGGGAAATTATATTCAGGGTTTTAAGAGTCCCCGTCCAAGGTATTGGAAAACCTCGGAGTGGGCTGATGTAAATGCTCCTTCAATCGTCTTTGTGTCAATAAAACTCTCGGAAATTGCGAAGGGGTTTTTGGCCATCAGAGAGAGAGAGAGAGAGAAAGGTGGGTAGGGGGAATATCGGTGAGCTGAATATTTCGGAAATTACTATCAAGATGAGTAATCTTATCTTAGTTTTTTGTACTTTTATAAAGTGGAACATAGATGATGGGAATGGAAGGATATGCTGTGATTAAAGACCATTGAAGGAGGCGAGAAGACTTTTAGGAGAATAGGAAAAGAGAATGATAGGAATAGCAATAAATAATGTTCAGCAGAGTATGAAAATATGAGACGGTCAAACCATAAATGAAACTACTGAATGGAGAAGTTAACATAAGAAACGGCTGCTAGTACATTGATGTTGCTAGCAGCACCATTTATAAGAAGATGGGATAAAGACCTCATAGGAGAGATTGCAATCGTAAAGGCAAATGGTCGATATATTTATTTATATACACACACCGGCTAACCCGGGAAAACTAATGTTAACCTATGAACTCTCTCTCTCTCTCTCTCTCAATGTTCTTTTCCTGTTAAAATAGTTGCTCCAGTTACAATGCCCGGCATTTTTGGCATTTTATATTTCACAACTTCTCACCCCTGATTTCTATTAGGGCTGAACTTAGACCTGTAGGGCATTGGGAGTGTTACAATTCATCCCAGCTATCTCAAAAACTATGGATTAGATACTAATATCTGTCTTGACATTGTATTTTTCACTCCTTCTCACCCCCACTTCCTATCAGGGCTGAAATTGAATCGGACTGAAAGGGCAACGGGAGTGTCGCTATACATCTCAGCAAGCACAAAAACTATGGATTAGACACTAATATCTGTTGTTTTCGGTTATTTTTACAACATCCCCTTCCAACTCCATCTCACCCACCCCCTTCCTATCAGGGCTGAATTTGGACTTAAAGGCCACTGGGAATGTCTCCTTATTCATTTCAGCAACATCAAAAGCTATGCTTGGACTTAAAGGGCATCAGAAAGTGCCACTACTCATCTCAGCAACCTTGAAAACTTTGCATTAGACACTATTATCTGTCATTTTTTTTTATATCTGTCAACCCCTTTCCACTGCTTCTCGCCTCCCTTTCCAATTGGGCCCCACCTTGAAATTAAAGGGCATCAAGAGCAACACTATTCATTTCAGTGGCCTTGAAAACTATGGATTAGACAGTAATACCTGGCAGTTTCGGTTATTTTTACATGTCACCCCTTCCCACCCCCTTCTCACCAGTGGCTAAACTTGGACTTGAAGGGCATTGGGAATGTCACTATTCATCTCAGCAACCTGAACAACAATGGATACCTTTCATTTTCAGTTATTTTTGTTTCACCACCTTTCTCACCCCTTTCCCACAGACCAACCTTGGTTCCAATGATGTCTTACCCCCACAGTATTCTTTTCCAGATGGTAAGTCATAATGTAGGTATACCAAGTTTGGTTGAAATTGCTAGATGCATTTCAAAGTGTTTGTGGAACATACATACATACATTTATATATATATAGATATATATTATATATTGCAAAGTAAAAATGATCATGCACAACATGCAACAGGGTTTACATTGATGAATCGTTCTCTATATCATTATAAAACAATTGTATCATTTTAAAATCCAAATCAGTTTCATCCTTAATTGGAAGGGGGGTGGTCGCTTCAAAGGCTTAGTAAATTTTATTTTCGTGTTTAGTTGCCCTCTGTTGTTTTTGCTTAGTAATTACATATATATATATAATATATATATATATATATATATAGATATATACATATATATTACTATATATATCTATATAGATATATATATATAGATATATATATATATTATATTAGATATATATATATACATCTATATATTTACATTCTATAGATCATATATATAGGAATATATTATATATTATATATATATTATATATCTTTATATTAATATATATCTATATATAGATATATATATAATTATTATATATATTATAAATATAGATAATATAATAGATATATAATTTCTCTATATATCATATATTTATATCCTTATATATATTTATAACATATATTAGATATATATCTATATCTATATCTTATATATAGAATTATATATATAATATATATATAATATATTATATATATATTCTATATATCACATATATAGATATATATATATATATAATATATATAGATATTAATAATAAATATATATAGATATATATTTATATATAATTTAATATTATATATTATATTTTAATATATTATTTTATAATATAGATATATAGATTATATTACAATTTATATAAATTACATATATATAATATATTTATTATATATATTATATATATATATAATATATATATATATATAGATAGATATATATATATATATATATATAATATATATAATAATATATAATATATATAATTAGATATATATAATATATAATATATATATATATATATTATTATAAATAATATATATTATATAATATAATATATTTATTATATATATTATATATTATTAAATTATATATAATATATATATAATTTATATTATATATCTAATTATATAGATATCTATATATTAATATTATATATATATATATAATATATAATATCAATATATATATAGATAATAGGTGGAGAGAACGAGAGAGAGAGAGAAGAGAGAGAGAGAGAGAGAGAGAGAGAGAGAGTTTTTTCTACGAAACGAATATTCTTAGCGAGCATGGTAACAAGACAGCGTCAGTACCCTCGAGTGACTCTTAACAGAATAATAGGGGAATAAAGGCATTCAGGCGGAGTTGTGGCTACTTTATATTTGACAATAGTCTGTACCTCATAGAAAATGCTAATTTTTCAAGACCTTCCTAAGAAAGAAACTACAGACAAGAGGGGAACTTATGTTGTGTCTGTGTTCCTTGAGAATGACCGACAACAATGATGTTACAGTTTCATCTTAATATTTCTTTTTCAAAGGAGGGGCCAGTGAGAGGGGCAAACTGATATAGAATAGGATACAAATTTTTTTTCTTTATCCCAACGGAGTAAGCAATATAGGAATCAGGAAAAACAAGAGCAAGGAACGAATTCGAAGCTTTGAAGAGGAGGTCCATTGTGGAATACAACGGGGTCACGCTATAATAAGATCTTATTTTTCCCATAATCACTGAAGGTTGTTATAATAGCTGGGTTTCCTGTAAACTTATGCTCGATTTAACAGTATGATTCAACTTTAGTTTTAGGGCTTCTTTCGATAAAAGGCATTCGCTTTTGTATAAAATAGGAATTCTCATCATTAGTTACCAAGAATTGAATAGGGGTAAACTCTCCGAAGTTGAAGACTTAATTTGTCGAAATAAATCAACTCAGGTTTGTAAAGTTTTGGCATCGCGGTTGAAAATTGCTGCTTAAGGATTTATATATAGCGGTCAACGAGGGACAGGATCATTTGCCACTCTTGCAGCCTCGTTAAATTTTCAATGCTTCTATTTGCAGCGCTATTAGTGCCATTACTTCATTTTCTAAGGAAATCTTTATGAAATATCCTCCCACCTCAGAGGTCGCGGGTTCGATTCTCGGGCATTCTATTGAGGAGTGAGAGATGTGTATTTCTGGTGATAGAAGTTCACTCTCGACGTGGTTCGGAAGTCACGTAAAGCCGTTGGTCCCGTTGCTGAATAACCACTGGTTCCATGCAACGTAAAAGCACCATACAAACAAACAAACAAACAAACTTTACGAAATATCTCTATCGCTCTCACTTACTTGAGTACATTTCTGCTCACGGATGATTGCGGATTAAGGCCTTACTCTGTCATTCAATATATTTCACTGGTTAAAACTCGTTTGTTTGTTTGTATTGTGTTTTTACGTTGCATGGAACCAGTGGTTATTCAGTAATGGGACCAAAGGCTTTACGTGACTTCCGAACCACGTCGAGAGTGAACTTCTATCACCAGAAATACACATCTCTAACCCCTCAGTGGAATGCCCCAGAATCGAACTCGCGGCCGCTGAGGTGGCAGGTCAAGGCCATACCGATCACGCCACTGAGGCGCTTACGGATTAAAACGTGCTCCAAGAGCTTTTCATTTTTTGAATTAGAGGCTTATTTGGAGGTTATCTTAGTTCAAGATGGACGTTCCCCTGATGTTTATTTGATTTAATGTATTGCGTACAGACCACCATCTGGTGATTTATATGATAACAGACAGCCAATTCATCCTTCTAAGACAAGAAAGCACAATAAATTAGCCCACTAACGAAATAACGTGTCTATTGCTACCTGAATGTGCCCCTTTGGCGTTACTAACAACAATTCAATTGAGTAGACTTATGGTAAAATGCAACATCTAGCGGTTGTTGTTATTATTATTTTCATTATTCAGAAAATGGACCCTATTAACATGGAAAAGCCGACAGGGGTCCATTGACTTGAAATTCAAACTTCCAAAGAATAAGTATTAATTGGAAAGAAGTAACAGAAGGTAATGGAAATACATAAAGAGGAGAGCAGTTATTTAGAAAGCAGATGAACTAACAAACAAATAAATAAAGAAATAAATAAAAATGTAAGTAAAAGACTATTTTCAAGAACGGGAAAAACGAACGAAGTATTTCTCTGGCAGACGCTCTTCAAAAGCGGAGTGGAAAGACTTAAATCCGTCTTTGATGTTAGGAATCACGGAACCAGATCAGCTCAACTTCTTATGTGTCAGATGTCTTTTGTCCTGAGTAGGCCTACGTGAATATTGAGTGATCAATTGCCCTCTTAAGGTCTAAAATAACATCTAAAGCGGTATAGGATTTGGTCTCAGACTGCCTGACATGATATTGGAACGAGATGTTCATGTTCTGAACAAATTGGACTGATTAATCCTTCGTATTAAGATACGACGGCCACGGCAAAATGATGAGGAATTCCGGGTCTTCCGTTCTGAGAAGAGCTCAACAAACACGACCCCTTTTTAGTGACGGTGACATTTAACGGATGAGGTAATATTTTGATTCAAATTTCAGACCTTTATCGACACCAGTGGCATCACAACAGTATTACGGGATTATGACCATTACCTCGCAAAAGCCGTTCAATCCCATTTCTGTCAGGGTGCTAATGCCGGTTTACGTCTAATCCTGTGTCACGGACCGATTCTATTGACGGGATTAAGTGGCTGCGCGGAGTTTTGCGTCCCGAGATTGGTCGTCAAATGATGTTCGCGACCGTTTGATTCCCTCAAGTTCATTTTTTTCCCACATCTTTTAATAGACATGATCTCCAGAGTAGGACCAGACCTCAGGTTATGTTTTCGGAAGAGTAAAATGAGAGAATTACCTAAATGAAGAGACAGTGAGCAATATAAAGAAGGGAAAGATAACAGGAAAACACTAAAAAATAATGAAATGGGAAGACGAACTTGAAGTAAAATCATGTGTCCTTGAAAAGATGAAGAATGGAGTTACCATTCTCTCTTTTATTGAAGAAATTTAATTCAATATCATTATTTAGGTTATTGTACAAACACGATTGGGCATCATATGATCGAAACTCGCATTTTTATTGCTGTCTACATGTTATATTAACAACTTTTTCACAAGTGTCTCGAATTTCATGATTATTCTCTACATCGTACCACAACTGCACTATACACAATTCTGTGTGTGTGTGTGTGTGTGTGTGTGTGTGTGTGTATGGCATGCTCACACACGTAAGCATAATAAATAGGACTGTAAAGCAAAAATAGTAAGAATCAAAGGTGTTTATTATACTGTTATTAAATATTGCAAGCACTTTCGAAAAGACAGTGATTCTCTAGGTTTTCATAATTACGTTTGCACACTATGTCTCATAATCATTGTCAAAGGCTTTACCATCTAACACCATTCATATTCTTTATTTTTCAGACTAGCAACTTCAATGAACAAACAGTGAAAGTCAAACTCCGAAAATCAGTGAGAACGTTCCAGCTCCCGCTGAAATGGGTCAAGTATTTGTAAGAAGATCAACAGCTGCTCTGCTGTTCCTGGTGGCTGTCTTATGCATCGCCTGCGTGGCGCTTCTGGTGCTCCTCCTGGCCCCAGACTGGCATGATCCGGGAGGTCACATGACCGCGGGTCCGCAAAGTAACCTCGCTCAAGTTTTTGGCGTAGCGCCGAACCACGAGCATCGATCCTCTCCTCCGACTCAAAGACCCCAGGCGACTATAACGCAAAGGCACATGACCACCCAGCGACCTCACCCAACCCCAGTTCCCTCCTCTAGCACTACCACAACGGCGGCCCCCAAGGAGCCTTGGGAAAGGGAGTATCGCATTCCGAGAGCCACCACTCCCATTCACTATGACCTCTTCCTGCACCCCGACCTTGAAACGGGGAGATTCGAGGGTAAAAACACCATCACCATTGGCGTGATTGAGCCCATCGATTACCTTGTGGTGCATGTGAAGCAGATGAATGTGACCAAGACCGAACTCAAGGATGGGTCGACGGGACAGCCGATACCCTTAAACGATGCTTTCGAGTACGAGCCCAATCAGTTTTGGGTGGTGAGGCCCAAGGGTACATTGCAGCCCAAAAATTATTCTCTGTACTTGGAATTCGAAGGGTCCTTAGACGGGTCCATCGTCGGACTGTATCGCAGCTCGTATACGACGAAAGATGGAGAAAAGAGGTAAGTACATTCCTTTCTTCGTGTTACTTATCAAGTAAGTGCGGCATGAATAGAGGGTATAATAAACTGCATAAACTAAAGCCGTACTTAATCTACATTCAGACTTCTCTCGTCTTGTCCTAATCCTTAATACATGTGTTGTTTCTACCCAAATTTCTTGCCTCTGCTTTATGGTTATTTTCCCATCGAATGGCAGCAACCACTGCATTTCGAAAAATGTAATGGCATGTCACTAAAAGCTAGCTTTGCATGGTGAAAGGGAGTTTTATGCTTCTTGAAAAACAATCAAGGATAAATAATCACATGAAATTGTGCCTGACTTGGTTGGTTCTTTTCATTTTTTCTGTTTTCGATGGCAGACTTTATGGCTTGTTATTTGTTATCCTACACTGCTTTCAGTGAAATGCTAAGATATTAATTTTAAAGATTATGCAATGGAAACGCTAATCTCACCGTTTCCTTCATGATGTCTAAGACTTTGTTTCTTTTAGCTTTTATCTTTTTAATCACTGAATCAGACGTGAGAAATTTGTAGGTGTTGAGGAGATTTGTTAATTATTATCACCTTGATTATTAATATCGTATTCATTGTACTGAGGTTATGCTTCTTCTTGACTCATTATGAAAATATTATAGCAAGAAAAACTATCTTTCCAACAAAACTATCCGTCAGCAGCCCATTTCCAATAAAACAACGTCAAAGCTGCTCTGTTAGTAAAGATACTAATAACAAAGCTCACGATGACCATATCCCCTCCGCACGACAGGAATATATCACGAATAACGACGGCATTCCTAAATCCAACACCATTTTTGGGGAGGCAAAAGATGAATCAAAAGCTTTCGAACGATTTCATACACCACGGAATGAGGATTTAGGGGACTTGAAGGAACTTTCTTATTTGGTGGCTTGAGGAAAATATGCAGATAAGCAAGATGACATATGACCGCCAACATCTCAAGTGGAATGCATTTCAAAGGTCTGATAAGTGCTCGTCGTTCCTGAAATGAAAGGCCCTCAGATGGCGGCTTTCTGGGGAACACAAAGCTCCGGGTGAATTCACCGATGCTAGTTTAAGAGACAAGGTTAGGTTCCTTGGAAATCACAATTCTCGTAGGTAAATCATTCGTTTTCTTACCGCAAAGAGTACATTTAAGACTTACTACATAAAATGTGAAGAAATAATACCATACTTAACACTGGACCTTGATACATACGAAGTATACTTTTATTACACCCTCAAAGTAGAAAGGCCACCACTCAAGAGAAGAAACTGAAGAAAAGAAAGAGAGAAATTAAATGGAGAACCGGATCCAAACGACTGTAACAGAATGAAGCGGACACGACTCTTCAAACTTCATCTCTGATCATAATTACGGTATTGTTCCACAGCCAATTAGGCATTCCAGGTCGTCAGTCTCTTGGAACAATGGGCAACTGGCATTACACTATTCTCCCCAGTTTTAAGAATTTGGTATCTCATTTCCTCTCCGGAGGAAAAGAACTTTCGTTTCCTACTGTATTTTACGAACGGCGGAAAACACAGAGGATTTGCTTAATCGCGGATACTTCCTTCTTCTCATCTCATCATCCACGTAAAGAACTTAAAAACATACGCACACGCACACGTACACGCACAGGCACACACATGATAAACCTGAAATTCTACCGCTCACGTAAACATGACGCCCTGACCTGAACATTTTTCCGCCGTCAGGTTTGAATTATTTCGGCTATTAATTAACTGTTTCGATGTTGATCCAAAATTCGCATCAAGGATATCGAACGTACCTAAAGGGCTTCTTGAGTTAGTGCCAAGGTAATGCAAAATTGGTTGATATTATCAACAATAAGTTCAATTTTATGCACGATTGTTAAAATAGTCCGCAGCGCAATATGCCGATAAGGATCGAGTCCACAGATTACGATACAAAAATTTTCAAAAAAAAAAAAAATGTTTGTTGTGCAAAGATAAAAATATAAGGCAAGGATTGAAACGAATTTAAAGTACACTGCATGTTTTATTATTATCATAAACCAAATCTGCAACTGTAATTTCAAAACTCAATCCTCCATGACACTGCCAGAAAACCTGTTTAGCAGGTATGTATAAAAGTAATGGCAGGTGTAATAAGAAGCTAACAATAATTTCTCATTTCTCCCAAGACCTTAAAGGAGATAGCGAAAGAAAAAATGATACATCTACTTATAACGATATCTTTTACTTACCAATATGCAGCAGATTGAAAGTTTTTACTTGAAATTGAGGCTTCCTATGGGACAAGCTTCTCATTCTCTCTGTGTCATGAGGCGTCTCCAACACTCAGTTACTTGAATGTCTGGACAGAGAAAGAGAAAGTATGATTACAACAACACCAATAATAAATCACAGATTTATTTATCTGTAGAAAATAATAGAAGAGAATAGAATATTGAAATTTGGCCAATGGCCAAGCACTAGGACCTATGATGTCATTCAGAGCCGAGACGGAAATTGACAGTAGAAAGGTTTGAAAGGTTTAACAGGAGGAGAATATTGCAGTTGCACTGTGACTGAGTTGTTAGGAGAGGGTGGAAAGCCAGATGGAAGAAAGAGAAAAAGAACGAAGGTAGAGTGAAAGGAATGAAAGGTTTGTTTGTTTGTATGGTGTTTTTACGTTGCTTGGAACCAGTGGTTATTCAGCAACGGGACCAACGGCTTTACGTGACTTCCGTACCACGTCGAGAGCGTACTTTCTGTCACCAGAAATACACATCTCTCACCCCTCAGTGAAATGTCCGAGAATCGAACTCGCGGCCACCGAGGTGGCGTGCCAACACCATACTGACCCTGCCCCTGGGGCGCTTGGGGAATGAAAGGGGTTGCAGCTAGGGTAATGCTTACAGTACATTGCATGAGGTGCTCCGACGGCACGAAACCCCTACGGAGCTACACAAAATAAGAGAACCTCTTTTTAATAAATATAAACAAGACGTGATCCGACCTCCAGCTTACTCGGGACGTGTGCAAGATTTTCCCCTCATGCAAAAGTTATAAACATTATATTCGTAACTTCACGTAAATTAAAACGTGCTAAAATCTACAGTCAAATAGAGCCTGTTTCACCAACGAAAATTGAAATATACATGCTATATTTTTTAGAAATAATTTTTTGTGCTGTTTAACATGCAAATTATTTATTTTTTACATTTTCATTCTAATAAATAAATAATAAATATCATATCTTAACGTATAATTCCTGTATCTTTAACTCGGTGCAAAGCCCCCTTTTCAGACCTTTTTAGGCTCTTGCATGACCTTTCCTACTTCCCCACCAACAACAACATAGTAGTTTGTAGTCCTACTCCCCGAATAAGCGATAAATCATACACTTTACGTTGTCAAACATATTCCTAGGTTTGTTACTTCAGCTGGTACTAGTTGGAACAATGCTGTGACTCCTTGTCTCTGTCCTTGGAAGGAAGTAACAAAACAATGCTGACCTAAAACACGTGGCCCAGCCCTCGAAGAATTGAGTTAGAAAGCTGTTGAGAGTTGGCTTCTGGCCAAGGGATCGCGGATCACCGCTCCTTCGGGTTGTCCACGAAGGTCGTGTTTTCCTTTAATGTTTGTTGGCTGTTCTGTCCTTTTCTATTTGCTGAAGGGAACATAACGATTTATTATATTTTCTTCGTGAATTAACCTAGTAGTTATTGTTTTCATTTATCAACTAATTGTTTGGATCTGTTAGCAGATGTGGGCTATACGAGGACGGGAAAATTAAATTATTTATAAAAGAATAAATACTTAAATACTAAATTAATGTAAACTTACATATTTTTTCAGACTGTTTTAAAGAAATATGTTTGCCATGTGTTCAAATGTGAGTTCTGATACAAGATACACGTACACTTGTTGACGGCATATTCAAGGATATAGACATGAAAACTGAGCACAATTTAATTTACTGTATCCTAGATATTGATCAGCTTACAAGGTGGATTTCCCCGTTGAGAGAAACTGTCTCTCTCTCTCTCTCTCTCTCAAGGTAATATTAACAACACGAGCAGATTATTTCTGGCTTCAGGAGAGAGTCCTCCTTATACTAGGGGGAGGGGCATTACCTGATGACCTTTCGAAGAGGAATCGTTGCGATAGAAGCCCTAATAATAAAAAGTAAAATAAAGAAAGAAACTCGTGGTTGACTTACGCACCTCTCTCCCTTATGCTGCAGCCTTCTAATCTGATGGTTTAGTTTTGTTTTTATTGTAATTTCCCGTCTATTTGATTGGATCGAGTTTCCAAGTCTCATGTCATTTTTCTATACTCGTGCGATCGTGGGTTGTTTCGATAATACAAAAAAAAGGGACGTTCATTTTCGCGGCAGACATATTCTTGTTTGTTATAGCCTAATCTTTATCTATATCTTTATGTGGATCTAATATATTTTTTCTGCGTATTTAAATATGGTAGTTTTTAATCAACAATTCTTAATTTAATCTTAATATTAGTTTATCTTCGATTGGTCTTTTGGCCATCATGTTTCCGAAGCCATTAAGTTACGCACATTTCTGACATGAATAACAGGTCTGGAATATATACAGTGATATGCATTTTTCCATTGACCATTTGAAATAATACACCAATGCTGAAGAACAGCTGAACGCATTTTTATCAATGGTGGCAGCAAGAGAAAAGGGAGAAACAGTCGTTTGTAAAATATGAAAGAACTCGCTAATATAAGGCGTCACAATTTATTTACAAAGAAAGAAAGGGCAGTAGAAATTAGTAAAACGATTACCCTCGGTTTATATGTGAGGAAAGTAGGAAAACCAAACCTGCAAACAGAGTGGTGGCAAGTATGATGGGGAGGGGAGGGGAGGGGATATGGGAAGCATTTTCCTAGAGTTTAGCCGGAGGAGCGAAGCCAAACCCTGGTGACCGGTTGAAGATCGACCGCTTCACCTAAGTACTTTTACTTTGACCGACGCTTCATTGCTTCTTTGTAAAAAAAAAAAAAAAAGGGAAAGGGGACCAGCAATGAAAAGATGCAAAGAGAGAGAGAGAGAGAGAGAGAGAGAGAGAGAATAAGGAATTGAGTTAGAGGTTGGAGCATTACCTAGAATATTAGATGGAAAATGTTTCAGACGCGAAGTTGCTGAAATTATGATTTATAATTTTTTACAATTACCACAAAAAATATTCATAACTGTTTTCATAGTTATATTTATCTCATTTTCCTGCATAAAAAAAAAATACAGCGATTTGCAAGGTAGAAACATTCAATGGATAGACAGGCCGTGATGGCGTGAAATAAGATTAGTGAAGGGGAAGTGTTGTGTTACGGTTTGGTAACAAAGAGAGAGAGAGGAGAGAGAGAGAGTGAGATGACAAAGCGAGAGAGAGAGAGAGAGAGAGAGAGAGAGAGAGAGAGAGAGAGAGAGAGAGAGACTGTCCGTTCAGGTACTGGAGTTGTTGCTGGCCTGTTGACAAAACAACCTTTACAAAATCTACTTTCTCTTACAGACAACAAACCTCACAATGCACGCGTCTCTCTCTTTTTTTTTATAGATTTTATTGTTTTTTTATTATTTATTATTGCTGGTTTTTGCCTTCTTGTACCTTAACTTTTGTTCCTTTCCGGAGAACACATCCAGCTTTAGCCCAGTACCACAAACAAAAGCTGACGCCCAATACGATTATTTATTCCTCTGACTTGCTCATATCGACTAAAGTATTCCAAAATTAATCGGATTGGCATTCCAACCAAATTCCCGTAAATAATACTACTTATTGACTTCCCTGATCTTTTAACTTTTCCTGATGCCGCCATTATAAATTTCCGTTTTTTCACAAGAAAAACAAATTCAGATTATGGCAACTCACCGTTTTGTATCCATTCGGCTCGAGGGTGCATTTATTGATATATAAAACGTTCATTTTTCATAAGATACAAGCAAAAACCTTTGTCAATCCCATTTTACAAAATATCTTGTTGGGAAGGATATGAACAAAGTCAAACTTTCAGTAGAGGACTCCACACGAGGGACTCTATGGTTTGAAAAGCGTGTCGGGAGAAATGTACGAGCTTCAATTTTGGAAGGACCCTGTACGTTTGAAAATGCTGAGCGCAGTAAAGACTAGGGTATTATGTTGTTAATATTATAACATTACCGGTTTCTCTCTAAATACAAAACAGCTGCATATTCGATGAAATCCGTTACGTTATTGAAGTGTTCAGCTTTTGTTGACTGCTTCTATATTGGTACTGTGTGTGTGTGTGTATGACCTTAATGAAGTAATCATTGCAGAGAAGAGACACAGAAGAGAGCAAACTCTTGAGAACGTTATTCTCTTAAACGATCAATAGAAAACAACGGGAAACCATTTTCATGGCGTCCTTCGTGGGAAATCTCAGTGCATCATATCGGCAGTCGTCTTTGAAGAAAGTCTCGGATTCCACCCCCTCCCTCGGAGCAATAAAAGACGACACGAGACGAGGAGGACAAAACCAGACGAAGAGGAGAATAATCGAAAGCTGTCTTTAGGGAGAATTTCTCAATGACGTCGACCACCCACTCACGGGAACCTTCTCCCAGGGGCTTCTCCTTTCCTCCCACCTTTTCGATTTCCATTAAGACGCGGCCTCCTCCGGGAAATTCATTTGCAATTAGCAAGTGAATTGGCAGCAGTTAGGAATGAATAACGGAAATAAAATGGGCGTTTAATGCGAAAGGGCATCACAATAATGGAAGGAAACCATCGCACCCACGTACGAGGCAAAGGCAGTGCCACCTAAAGGTACACGCTCTGTACGAGGAGCCATCCGTCACCACCACTACCCAGTCAAAATTCATTTTATACCGAAGTAATGACACTCTATTCGGCGTCTTCTAGAGGGGTGTAATGACGTTGGTGCTTTGCGAGTGCTTTTGTACAACTTTCAGTGACTGTCAGTTGAATGGGGTGCAACTGCATGGCTGGTAAAGCTTCCTAGTTTTTCTGATAACTGCTACTTTTGACCTACTGAGTAGCACAGCTAAAGAACCCTAGTGATGCACTTTTACCGCCCGTATAGACGTTCACCTTATCGAGACATCGAAAGGATGCCAGACGATAATTAGCAGACGGGAACGGGTGACAACCCCAGTCAGACAGATGGACGGATTTCATCCACAGACTGCTTTCATTCACATGTAGTTGTCCATTGAATTAGAGGGAACTTGCGAATAAGTAAGATGGACTAATGAATACATGATTGAGTGAATAAAGATACTGATCAGGAAGATTATTAAACTTTTTCATATTTCTAACAGCCTGGCTGATAAGCTGAAAGGAGTGCCAGTTAAATTGAGAGAAAAAAAAGCAGAGCTCGTAAAAAAAATCAAACAGGAAACGATGGCCGTCTGTTGGGAACATTATCGAGTCAGTATCATCAATATCGTCCTATATTATCCAAACCAGATTTTCCACTTCATTCTAAAACCCAAGACCCCTTTCGCAGAAAAGGTCACACTTAAGAGACTTCTAGATTCGCCTTCGTTAGCAGCGTTTTTATTATACTCATTAGCTTCACCTGCACCTGGGCCCACGTGACCCATTATCGGGAAATCGCAGAGTCTTACGAACTCTTTCACAGTAACTCCAACAATGCGATAAAAATAGCTACTCATTACATTATCCGCAATTTTTCTTGGAAGGTTTCTAGCCATGAATTGTTTTGTTTGTTTGTATTTTCTAGATCATAGCTTCTTTAGGAAAGGATTCTTCTTTCCCAGCATAAATGGTTTCATGTTGCTCCAAAACCGAATTCGATAGGCTCAGAAATAGCAGCAATTAAGAATATACTATGCTTGGTTTTCTGCTTCATGTTTTTTTGTTTTGTTTTGTTTCGAATTTTATTAGGGTTTGTGGGCCACATTCTAAAACATGACGAAAGTTTTCTGAACATTTATTTCATACAATTTTCCATTCTAAATTCGAAGGATGTATATGGTAACGGCATTACTTGGACGATGATCAGTGAGGTCTACATAACTTCCCACTATGTCATTTTATTTCGGGGGTCACTGATTTTTAGCGCATTCATAAACGTATGACAAACAGCGCTTAATTCGCTAGTGTTGACTAACTTCCTACAAAACCAGTTTAGTGATCTTGTAATTTACCATCTTCATCAGTAGCTGTGAAATATATAGCTCAGTATACTCTCAGTAAACAGATCCTTTCCTGTAGATTGTGCAGAAAATTGGCCCATATTTAAGTTATTTGATTCTCGAAAACAAGGTCTATATATGATATCACATTTTGGGCCGTGGTGCATTTTGAATCATTTCGCCAGTCACTCAAGAAGTTATATGTTCGCGCTACTTCATCCAGGGGCTTCCAGACTGCCCTAAGAATGAGCAGTTCCTTCCTTTGCCCGCAACTGTGACGATAACAAGAGGTAAAATTACCCTGCTACTTGCGCCAGGCTATCGGAAAGGCTTTCAAAATTCTTAGTTGGCTTTACGATTCCGAAATGACCCCCGTTCCTGCTTTACTTGTATCATTGGACTGTTGAATCGTTCAGAGATAAATCCTACAAAGAAACAAGATGTACAAGACGTCTATACAAGCAATATTTTAAAATGTTCCCATGTTCAAAACGTATCATCCCTTGAGTCTTATTCAAATTCACTTTTCCTGTGCCGAGATATTGTTAGAATAAAGAACTACATCGTCAAGGTTCGCGGAACCTAAGACGTATTGCACTAAACAATTACTTATGATATAATCATATGGATATAACGTGCGGACGTATTTATGTATATGTTTGAATTATCAGTTACGCGAAAAAATTATATTTTCCTTAAAGGTTTCACAAGAAAACGATGCATCTCTGCCGTCAAAGACCATGGCTCTGTGACACAGTAATAAGGTTTACAACATCCAAGGATTACAGCTTTTCACTACGAGAGAGAGAGAGAGAGAGAGAGAGAGAGAGAGAGAGAGAGAGAGAGAGAGAGAGAGAGAGAGATATGCAAAACAAACTTATTGTGCCCATAAGAAAAAAATTAAACACGAGATATTTGCACCCCAGCTGCTCTTTAAATAGAGCTTTAGAGTAACGACACTTAAACACAGAAAGGGGTCGCATTACATAATGCATACTCGAACACGAGCATTCTCAAAAAAAAAATGAAAAAAAAAATCAACTCACAGAAACCTGTCTTTTAATTTGCAGTGGCGGAGGGGGTGGGTAGGTGGGGAGGGGCATGTTGTACAAGCTTTCTAATATAGACTCGGGTAAACTAAGACTCATTTCAGACTATTTATGCAGAAGTACTCGTTTGTCTCCTCCTCGCTGATTATGATCATTGTGAAGTGTAGTGTAAGCAATGTTGCGAAATAAATCACATTAATCTGAATGAAAAAATAAGAATTTACAAGTGATCTGAATATCGAGTCGAGCATAATTATACTACCGCTGTTTAGGCGTATTTATTACTACCCTGTGGGTTTCTTCCTATTCCGTGCACGGTCTTCATTCCGTTCCGACCAGTTTCCCGTACCTTAAGGCCAGCGCTGAGGGAATGGCAGTGAAGTGGGCCTGTCAACTTTCACCACAGAGGTATAACAGAGTTCATTTTCACTTCGTCAGGCAGGTCTTGAGAGAATGTGTACTCTCTGGACGGGTTTCGCAAGACGATTGCATTTCATTCAGATCTCTAAGCTTTTCTCTCTACTTTTTGTGGCTGCAACCATCTTTTGTTATAAACGAATAGTAGCGCAATATCTTGAAATATGGGAGACCGTAGGTAACGAGCACGGATATCAACCAAGCTATTGCTCGATGACAGTTAACGAAAGAACCCTGCAGGCTATGACAACTTCACAGGGTAACCAGTCTTTCGTAAATTCCTTCAGAATACTTGGTTGAGTCGATTTTGCCTTGAAAGATGATTTTTTTCTTGCTCTAGAAAAACTGACATTTCTTCGCATGGTTAAAAAGTTTATGTAAACACAGGCATGCACGTGCGTGTACTTTCACACGCACACACAATGACACACATGAATATAATGTGTGTTTGTATGGCCAAATTGAAAAAAATTAGAATATGGTCATAAGCATAAACTTAAGAGAGAGCAAAATATACCTTAGTTTTATCCATTACTAATCCAAATGATGTAATGTTATCAAAGAAGGAAAGAGAAAAGCTGAAATTGGGGACTTTCCCCACACCTCCATGATATCAATGGAAACGTTTCCCAGGTTTAAAATAAGAAGAAAATTAGAGGAAAAAAAGAAACCAAACCCAACAACCAGAATTCTCGTCAACTCTGCGAGTACTGGAAAGACAACAATTCGGTGACCGTACAGAAATGCCGGACGGTAAAACGTCTCCTCTACCCTCTCCCTACAACAGGGAAGGTCACTTGCATCTAGCATACTATGGCCTCCGGGAGCTGGCTCATTTGTATTCCAGAGACGTTGCCACTAGTCCGAATCCGCTACACTATCACCTCGGCGGCCAGTCTTTCTCTTCAACAATCAGATTTCGTAGCCACGTGAGGCCAGCTCCTACGGTTGCAAATTCTGCCATTTTCGTTTTTCCTGAAGACAACTTTTGTGCTTTGAAAGTCCCATGACCAATTTCAACTGTTAATATTTCGAACTTTATCATAAACATTGCCTTAAAATGTTATTTTCATTTTGAGTTTATCCAATGAACGACCCTTCAAATACCCGCCAGAGAACCTAATGAGGGGATGAAGTACATTGGCATCTCCTCTTCGTGAATGATGCGGTTGTGCAGTAATTAAAAAGATGCATTTGGGTTAATAATTCAAGATATGTACCACATCCATCACGTTTTTGCCATAGAATTAAAATGATCGTAATCATTGTATTTGCCTGTCAATATGTCTGTGGGAAAAATAACTGTGGTCCCAGCAGAAATCCTTATGCCTACAAGGAAGACAGGCTACGGAACGATTTGTGGAGTATCCTTTGGTACAGATTTACATTCGAATGTACGTTTTTTCTTTACAAAATGATGTAAACATTTAAATTATACTCTTCGCAACTATTACATTAGTTTAATGGATTCTTTCCTAATCTACTGCATCCGTTTAATTGTGCTGTATTTTACTCATATATCAAGCTGCTATTGTTCCTTCTAATTCCTGCGACTATAATTTCTTCGTAATTACTCTGCCATCTGTAAGAACTCCATTGTTATTGCGAGAGGAAATCTTGACATTTGCATATTTAGAAAGGCTCCAATAAACCTGGTTTTAATGCACAGAAACCTATTATCCGTTTATTCCTTCTTTCCTAGAAATTATCATTATTATTATTATTATTATTTTACTGCTGCTGCCGCTGTTGTTGTGGATTTAGAAGTATAGGCGAAAAGAAAAAAAGATTTGCTTTATATCAAATATTTATTTTTCCTCGTATTTCCCTTATATTTTATAAACTGTCTATTGTAAGAATCTTGAGGACAACTTGGAGCAATTGTTTTCAGTTAAAAAAACAAAAAAACTGAAAACTGAATACCCTGACCTTGAATGAGCTTGCGTGTTCACTTGTGGCTACGTATTCATGGTTGTACAGCAAGGCGATATTCTTTCAAAAGCAGGTACTGAATTGCGCCTAGAAATCTGTTTATTTTCGTGATTTACATTTGCATAGTATCATTCTCATTGTCAGTATAGTGGTACATGGCATTTAAGTACATTCATTTTATATAATTCTATATTCCTCTTTCCCTATAACCCCATCATTGGTTACGTTTGAAATGAACAGCTGCATTATGAGATACGTACATTAAGAAATTCGTTTTTCTCCAAGGTCATCAGGACGACAGATGCATTCTGAGAATACGTATAATAAGAAATTCGTGTTTCTCCAAGGTCAACAGGAGGACAGAGCACATTCTCTTTCCCAAGGTGTTTGTCATCTTTTTCGTTGTTGTTGATGGGTGTAAAATGTTGTCAGCACATACCATCAATCGGTGTGTTTTTATAAAAGCTTTCTGAAAAACATCCAGCACAGAGATAGGCTTGGCTCCCATTGTGTTGTATTGTAATGTCTTCAACGATATCGCACGTCTTGCTGTACTTACGTAAATCATTCATTTCCCGCACTATTATATCTTGTAATATGGGAGTTTTTTTTCCTGTAACATAGTAATTATGGTCTCCGCTGTTGTTTTATACAGTTTTTAGGCAGAATCCATTTTATTATATTACTCAGGCGAGGAATTTCCACTGTAAGGAAAATTATAACTGCAAGAGGGGAAGAGGATCAGGACAATCATTCAACTCATACTACATGATTACAAAACTGTAATCATTAAACTATGGATACGCAATATAATTATACATGTATACAGACATACACACAATATATATACATATATATATATATATAAATTATATATGTATACATATACACACATATATTAATATATGTGTGTTTGTGAATTTCTTACAAACACCTTAAAATTTCCTAAATTCACGAATATCGTTCAATATCCAGTTCACTATATTAAGGACTTAACTTGCACTAAATGGGAATTGATTAGCAATAATACCCCTTTGATATTCGGAAAACAAAAAAAAAAGGAAAATAAAGGTGGAGAGATTGAAAAAACCATTTACCATTATAGTTCGGCGTTAGCCAATTTGATGCACGGTTAATGACGTGGGCTCTGTGCAAGAGCATTTGATACATGATAAATTCGTAAAGTAACTAAGTCTACGGGCATAACCAGCCCAGTTTCACGGGCAGAACCAATTCCGTTTCAGGGAATCCCTTCTCACCCCCACCCACTTCGGAGGGGGGCGGGAGGTAGGATGAAACCCCATTATAAACCATTTTAAGGGTCCCCACGATAACCCTTCCAAGTTTCATGCCCATCGGACCAGCCGTTTGGCCGTTATTGAATGACAGACGGACAGACACAACGCCCTTTACAGTACCTATAGTAAGAAAAGTGCTTCTTCTGTGGAAGGATTTAAACTACTGCCTGCTTTACAAACCATGAGACAATGACTTAGACCACTGAACCATCAAGAAAAACGTAAAATTACATCGAATCTGATGCACATATACGTACTTGTCAAATTCAGGTCCCGTACTTAGAATCGATATTAAACCATCTCAGTAAACCGTGAACTTTTCTTTCATTCAAAAATATTGTTTAATATCCAATTTACAGTACCTTTGGGATATCTTATACCCAAGGGGAATTATAATTGTTCAGTGCCTTGTCAACATTGGTTTGTTTGTTTGTTTGTATGGTGTTTTTACGTTGCATGGAACCAGAGGTTATTCAGCAACGGGACCAACGGCTTTACGTGACTTCCGAACCACTTCGAGAGTGAACTTCAACATTGGGAGTCAAACTGTTGCCTGGTTTAAAAACAATGATGTCCGGTGACTTTTGACCACTGAGCTGCTAAGCGATGTATAAACTGATGTCGACCCTGCTATACATAATATTATGCCCGCCGAATTCAGGTTCTTCACTCAGAATCGATATTAACCCAACTCCACCATGGATATTAGGTCACAAATACCATTTAATATCTTGGCGATAACTTATGCCACGTGTTACAAACTTAGCAATCATCCTTCATGGTGGAAGTGGGTTGATACCGACACCAAGTACGAAACCTGAATTCAACAGGATTATGGACAGTAGAGCCAATATCAACTCCTATCTCTCTTGATGGCTTAGTGGTCTAGGTCACTGTCTATAGTTGTTTCTAAAGCTGTCATCGGTGCGAATCTTGCAACGGGCAAAGCACTTTGCATTTTTGAATCCCTTAAGTGGTAAGTTATTCCCAGGGTATAGTGAAATGAATATTAACCGATATTTTCGGCTAAACACTTAATATTCGTGTGTGTGTGTATGTATAATAGATATATATATATATAGTATATATATATATATAATATCTATATATAATTAATAAGATTAATATTATATAACTATTATTAATATATATTTGGATAATATATATACACACAAAAGGGTATCTATGTATGTATACTATATATATATATATATATACACACAAAAGTGTCTATGTATGTATACTATATATTATATATATATATATATATATGTATATATATATATATATATATATATATATATATATATATATATACAGAGTGAAAAGACTACCGAAAAATATTAACATTTAATATCAAATTAGAAAGATGAATAAGAGAATAGCCTTTGCTAACATAGCACCCTTCTCGTAAACATTGCTGGAGAGAAATTTGGCTTTACTTGTGCATTTAAGCAATGCGTAATATCTAATCAAACACCTGAGATTGGATTGCCGCGCATTCACATTTAAAAGAACTCAGAAACCACTTTTCCGGTTGCTCTCAAGCAAACACTTCTTTTGTGAAGTGGTATGTGGACTTCGAATGAAACAGAAGTCTATGTGACAATAAAAACAAAATTTGAGCACTTTAGTTCAAGCTCATAGAAAATTCTGGGCGTTCAAAATCTAACGAATTAACGAAATGGGCTAACTTGGGGTACAAATGTCTCTCTCTCACTCAGAATCAAGTTTGGCAATTTACTGAGAACTGTTAGATGAGAAGTTTATCGAGCACACATTCTAAAGCAGTGACACCGCTCGACCATTCAAATATACTGTCAAATTTGAACTCTATTGAAGGTCTCATGATCCCTACAGCTGGAATGGGTCATTTGCCATATTTCTTGATTTTTGGTTAAAATGGTTCCCTTTACATAGATTTCTATCAGGGGCGTCATTTTATTTTTGTTGGGGGCGGCAAAGACGGTTTGGAGAGCGAAGCGAGCCTAATCAACTTTTTTTTTTTTTTGAGCTATTTTATGTATTTTTTTTGAAGCCACGTGAGCAAGGTATTTCAGCAAAAATTATATACTCCCACTACTGTTTATCTCATAACTGGTATTACAATTAGTAGACAGAAGGATCAAGAAACGTAATATTTTCGAGAAATTTCATGTTTATGATTGCACATTTATAAAGAAAACATGCAGTTACTTCTTGGGGCTTGAGGGGTGAGGGGGCCAAGTTGAGGCTTCGGGGTGGCAACTTGAGTCTTGTGGTTGGGCACCTCCCCCACCCAAAGACGTCCCTGATTTCTATTGGTCGATAACACAGCCGTTAGCCTGAAGTCAACTGTTTCCAAGAAATTAGCGAGGAATCTGTTCTGTGCTCGTTTTTGATACATGCTACTTCGGCTTTAGTGAGAGTGTGAGTTGAGTCGAGTTTGTCATAACAAAACTGAGTAGGAATTTTTCAACAATAATTTTAACTATACATTCAGTTAATGAATTACATTGTTACTTGTATAACTGCTTATAACAGAATGTAACTTCATAGTTCGTGAAGGTTCATGTTATATTTGATCCACAACCTGTCACATGCAGAAATGTGAGCCGTCTGTGCGTTATAGGAAGTGGTTTAATACTAATATCAGAGTTTGCTTTGTGACATTATAGAATGCTATACGAGAATTTCGGAAAATCTATTGACTGAGAAGTGAATATGCCGGATTCAAGTTCAGGGTACACCAAAACCTCTCTTCCTCTGAAGCCATGACTTAACTTCTCGAAAGTTCTGCTTTACTAGATAAAACCACTTTAATTCGATTCTAGGTTAAATGCTGTTCACTTCCTTTCCCAGACTTTCATTTCCTCTTCTCTGTGCCTCAGGCCCTTGGTAGAAAGGGACACGGGATCTCCCGTCCCTCTGTCAATTGTAATTTTGAGCCGGAGAACAATATGAAATTTTGATATTTTGAGTTCAATACCAAAGATAAATGTAGGAGGAATGTGTGTATATTCTTATTGTGTTCTTATATATATATGATATGTTGTACTAGGAATGATTTGAATATGGTTGCAAATGATATTATAAGGTTACTTATTAATAATATCAATAATAACAGGAGAGGTTTATATTCAATACATGGCAATATAATAAAGAATAATTACGTTCCTTTTTTTTAGAAAAATTAACTTTTTGAAAGATGACATTTATTTTAATTATCTTTTTTTCTGAAAAATGAATAGGTTATTAAAGTTTCTAATTGTAAATAATTTTCTGTTTGTTTATGTACAACTTTTACTATGTAAATCTACTCGTGTATCTCAAGGTTGTAAGTCTTTAATAATAATAATAATAAAAACTGTATTTGAAATAAAGCGGCCAGTAATCTTTGTTGAACTCTAACAACTTCATTACTTGAGACGCCGGCCATCAAAAACTTTTGGAACGCATTGAATCACAGGAAGCCCATAAAAGACGACAAAACTTCAGTTGCTCATCTTATCATCTGGCACTGGTCCTACAAACTTTTGAGGGGGTGGGGGGGGATGTGCCTTTTTAGCGTTAAGAATTTTGACGTTGATGTTTTATTATGAAAGCCCAAAGGCATAATAATGAGAGCAATTAAAAACCTATAGTCTGAAAAAGTCGACCTCACGTTACGAATCAAATAATTAACGTAATAAAGCTTAGTCAGTGAATGATAGATATTCGCTGCTTGTCTTGTGACTCTTTCGCTGCTCGACATCGGGGGGGGGGGGGGGGGGGGGGGGGGGGGGGGGTGGGGGGGGGGGGGGGGGGGGGGGGGGGGGGGGGGGGGGGTGGGGGGGGGGGGGGGGGGGGGGGGGGGGGGGGGGGGGGGGGGGGGGGTAAGAGGGAAATACTCTCAGTTGGTAATTATTTTTTCTTTCACTTTTTTTTTTGAAGAGTAACATTTGACCTTCAGAGTCACCCGTCACCTTTCTCAAGAATGGTACAGTGGAAGATCATTGTTACCAGTAAACGTTTTCTACGCATTTTCTACAATGGAACCTCCTTTACCGTGATCAGTTGTTGTTCTCACGCTTTCTCTTAACTCACCCCCGTCCCCGACCACCAACTCTCTCCTTGGTTACCCTTAAAATCGTTGTCTTTATATTTATCGTTTTATAACCACTATAATTTGACGCATTAAATTTCCTAGATAAATCCTTCGTATAAAAAGTTACTTTTACGTGATTTTAAGAATCCCCCCCCTCCCCAACTATCGCTTTTAGAGCTAAAGCTAAGGGCCTGGGAATTTTCCAGTAGTATTCACTACAAGCGTAGGAATCTATTTACCACATTCCTAACCGACACCCCCCACTTTTTTTAGACCCCCAAAAATTAAGTCCGTTCCCACAGCTGACTTGCTATCTGCCCACTCAACTTCTTCAACTCTGGTTTAATATTCACCTCCAATGTATAAAAATATGATTCTAGAAATGGGACCAAGTTGTTCGTTATACCGATACGGACAATGATGACCTTGTTATAACAATTTGATGTTTTTATAGAAGTCCCGTTCGATCTTGGTGAATGTGTTATTCATAGTAAAGTTTAGAGTTCGTGAATCTGGAATGTGACCATGATGAGATCCCCCATTTTAAGTAATCCCTTAGTCTTACTCCTTAAATATAAATAAATAAATAAAAACAGCTACGCTGTGCAACAGATTCAGTGGTCTTAGCTCAACAACCTCCTCCCAACACGTTACGACCATTACCTTCGATTCCGATGACTTCAGTCGAAATCACCCACAGACTATTTCATTCCATTATTCTGGTCTGACGTCTTCAGACTCAGTCAAGAACTTAATAATATATATATATAATATATATATATATATATATATATATATATATATATATATATATATAAACATATATATACATATTTCAATAGGATCTACGTACAGTAATATTTTTGTTTGGCCAGATGAAATATATTTCGTCCACCTCAGCAAGAATATTACTGTGGATCCTTCTATTTGTAACCGAGAAGCACGATATGGTGGTGTTTCATTAATTAAATTTAATATATATATATATATATATATATATATATATATATATATATATATATATAACATATTG
>NC_061094.1:30941297-30973342 GCF_015104395.2 Macrobrachium nipponense
TATAACATATTGCGTCTGTGTACGTGGCAATTTTTCGTGAATCAGTAGACCTAGTGCTTTTTAACTACTGTACTTGTAAAGTTTAGGCCTATTAGACACACTATAATCAAGGACTGACTACGTTCCTTAGAATCATAACGTTACTACAAAAAAAAAAAAATGTCAAGGAATAGAGCAGTTAAAGGATAATGTCTCACTAACCTCATATATTATGACTATCTAGTGCAAGATGGCCTTATGTGTTCACGGTCGTCTATATGCATTAAATGAGAGTACTATAATAATATGCAGAATAATTCCTCAACTGCTATTCTTATTGCTTTGGCGCTTCGACTTTTTTTCCTTCTACCACAATCTTTTGCGGCTTGATGATCTCTTTAAATTATCTTTTCCAGCAAGCTTTCGTATGAATCACGCTACTTCCCTTTATATCTACAGCCTTAAGACTTACCTTTCCACTCCAGAGGCATGGGTGTTCTTTGTATAATGCAATGAACTCTAGAATTCGTTATCACTTGACGCTGAAACCACTGTATACACAATTTTTGTGCCCGCTATATTATAATCTACTGAGGTTCAAGTCTTTACTATATCCAAAGTAAGGTTTGCAGGTTCACTCTAGCTCGTCCAACCACCCGACTCCTCCCACCTTTGGCAGAACTATGGCCCATACAAACTCAGATGTTGGCTACTTGTAATTCCCGTGGTCGTAATGGAGCAACCGCTATAAATGCCAACAAGCCTAAAAGTTTCATTTTCATAACTTGGCAATCATTTGATCAACTATACATCCGAACTCCTATTTTATACAGTCCTTATCATGATAGCACGCGAAACAATTGTCACCATCATGTGAATTACCAAACGAGTAGGTAGGAACAAATGCTACGGTTAATTTACTATGTTCCAGAGAATAAATAATCAAAATGTGCCATAAAACATACGCCTTCAAAAGACTTACATTTATGGCAGTACGTTGCAAGATGCATCGGGTAAGAAACTATGACCAAAGTCCTGCCATCAGCCTACCGAGAAATATGCAGCTTTCCCGCTTCCTCAGCCTTCCTGTACCACGGCTCTCTGTCTCCGATCACCCGCCAACAGCAAATATCGTAGCTCTCTTCTTTTGCAGACACAACCCCAATAAATAAAGGTAAAAGGCACACTATACACGTCATAATACGACGTACACATTTGTAAATTTGAGAGTAAGATATAGTGGATCAGCTAAGTGCACTACTTTGTTCCGCGAATGGCAGTATATTTCTTTAAAAAAAATTCGAGTACAACTGACGATATTTGTCATTATTGCCCACATATTAAAACATTCAAATAATACTTTCACAGCAAATATTTTTTATGCTTTCATATTATAAACGAAATCGAGCAAAATTCTAATCAGCTAGTTTCCAGGTTGGAAAGTGGAGCCTTCAGATTTCTTGGTCCCTATAACGTGGTTTTAACACAACTCTCATTTTTATCGAAAGAGGAAAATGGCAATTTAAGCTTTTTAGCATCCTAGCTTGTGGAGACGAAATAAAACAAATAGTCGAGATTTGAGAATGCTATTTCCACATGACCTGTGGAACATTCACGAAAAAAAAAATCATCATAACCGGTACAACTATTACGAAACACTACAAAAATGAAGTCCTTAAGTTTCACTCGAGAAGCATTTTATTCAATACTTCTTTATTTAGTGTTTATTCAGTGGATACATTATGAGATAGTATTAGTTAGGTCCCGTGCGTTTTTAGTGCTTTTATTATTCTCGTTGGTCATCTTCCCTTTTATTATCTGATGATTTTCGTGTAATTTGATGGTATGAGGGTACCTTGCATGTTAGCGATGATTTTACCAAAATATGTTTGCACCGGCTTCTCCTTCAAGGTCACACTACAACTCCAGAGATTAAACTTTCAAATATTTATATTATGCCTCACACAGTACGGTAGTTAAAGTCACCTGACTTTCAGTTTGATTGTTGAATTTCTGCTTTACCTTGACTTATTTTCATGTCAGCAGCGAATTTTTCCCCAAATATTTTTTTTTTTTATCTTGACCTAATGTTTAAGTTAGAGACAATTTACAGAGAACATTTCAGTTATTCGTGATTTTCTGATGAAATTTGTTGGGCAGGTGCCCCTTGAAGGTTGACCTTTTTTTTTTTTTTTTAAATAACTTTTGCCCTTGACTCATTTTCAAGGTCTGAGGCTGAGTGTTTGACAAAAATGTCATTTTCCAGCATTTAATTTTTCTCTTAGTTCGATGGGACTAAGGAGGTAGAGGGGTAATTTCTTTATTTCTGAACTGAGAAATTTACTATGCAGAACTCAGAGACGGAAATATAGACTTAATTCTGTAGCTATAACTTTTACTGGAATTTGTTTAAAGAAGCGCCATCTCCCCAAATAATGAAAACGTAAGCTAGCATGATATTCACTACTGCAATAACTTTGGGGAGTATTAAGAGCTGGTGGTTGGCTGGTATTTGGCTATATGCCAGTACAAGCCTTTGCCCGAAGTGTAGTCAGTTGTCAAATGGAATAAGCTTGATATGAACCTTTGGATGGTTACCAACCAAAAGATTTGTCAAACGTCGAAGAGAGCTCAGTGTGAGGGTGGTTGTGGTAATCCAGAGGAAATATTATTGATGCCTTGGAAGTCTCCGGACGAGAAATTATCATAAAAAATGATTATACAACAATGCGCAGTTTACCTCTCGTGGGCAACTGCACGATCTTCACAACCAAGGACGGCGTCGAAATGCAATAAATCCTTTTTTTTTTTTTTATGGGTCACAGGGCGTAATTTCCACGCCTAAGTATGTTTTAAAAACCTCTTCCTGGAGACAAAATGCCAAAGAGATCGTTGTGAACGCGTCAGAATCTCTCTCTCTCTCTCTCTCTTTCTTCCTGAGTCTTTTGTGTTGAACTCTAATTTTCTCCTGGTCTTTAACGCAAGTAGAATATCGTTATGGTGTTGCCGGATAAAGTCTACTCCTGTTTTCACCAAACCTTCAAATGTGAAAGGATAAATGAATGGCAAAGGCGAACGCAACCAGGTTTACAGATAAACTCTTAGTCCATCAAACATGACAATGCATAGAGCCATATGGCCAAAGCAGAAATAGATCGTATCTTGTTAATGGCTATATTTTTGTTGTTTTTACTCCACAGTAATCCATTTAGTCTTCATCCTACCAATAAAACATATTTTTTCGGGGGAAGCTCTTTTGATCTTGCAAAAAAACATGTTTTGCTGGAGAGAGAGAGAGAGAGAGAGAGAGAGAGAGTGCGTAGTGCAGCGTGTGAACAGCCCTTTCCACATTCCTTTTGCATTCTTCTTCTGTCCGGTGACAGAGACTAAAGACCGTGTTGAGGTAGATAAAGACCCTAGAGGATTAACGCAGTATCCCCTCAACTCATGACCCTCGCTATTTATGAAGGACTCACACAACGGAATAGTAAGAAACAGAATTATTACAGGAAGAATAACTCGAGGGAATCATAATGCGAAAATAGATTATCACTCTCAAATTCACTAGTGCTATAAGAAGAGACTCACTGACAAAAAGCACTAGTAACTATGAGATCACTGTCTAAGACACAGCAGATATGCCCATCATTTAATGACTGAATAAGGAAAAGGGCAAGAGAAAGCTGGACTAGGTTTTTCATTCTGAAAAGGTGCCTGACAATATGATTTCGCGCCACTCTGATAGCCCGAAGTGGGCCGTCATCTTGGGAAATTGCCAGATTTTATACAATTGAATTTTTTCTTATTACATTTGTCTGATGCGTTGAAGCATGTGAGCATTAGAAATGCGTGGATTTTCGATTATGTTTTATCATATCTGTTACCTAACATCACAGGAAAAATGATGCTGCACGTTATCTTGAAGGCCGTTCTGTACTTCTGAAGTGTACGCCGACTATGTTAAAGATATAGGATTGAAAAACGAGAGAAATGAAAACCTGACATTGTTGAACTGAACAATAACACTCGGCAACATAGGCTAATTGACAAACATCTAGGGCGCTGAATGGAATGGTATCTCTAACTTCTCTGTAACAATCTTACCGCTAGCCAGAAATATGTGGTGGATTATGACAGACAACGGATAATTATTAAACAAACGCTCTTTGTTTGTTTGGTGTTTTTACGTTGCATGGAACCAGTGGTTATTCAGCAACGGGACCAACGGCTTTACGTGACCTCCGAATCACATCGAGAGTGAACTTCTATCACCAGAAATACACATTTCTCACCCCCTCAATGGAATGCCCGAGAATCGAATTCGCGGCCACCGAGGTGGCAGGCCAAGACCATACCGATCAAGCCACTGAGGCGCTACACACAAGAACTATCACCCATACAACTAAACTTCCAGCCTCGGCGCCGCCCGAATAACACACAAACTCGCCTCAGTTGAACACTGCAACACCGTATAAATTTCAAACAATCAACTTGTTGTTTCCCATCAAATTTCTTTGATTTTCACAATGGAGCGACAAATAAGAAAAGCGCCGTCGCTAACTTGTGTGAACGAATTAGTTTACCTCGACCGGCTTTGATACCTGCACTTTCATAAACATCGTTAGGTAACACTTGCGTGCCTGTCACACATCCCAATTATTTTGGGGGGATGAAACTGGGTCGTGTTTCTATTTGGACTTTAGAAATTATACTTTATTTAAAAATTATAATACTGATTTCTTTTACTAAGAATAGTATGTTATTTAAAAATAATAATACTGATTTTTTTTTACTAAAAATAATATTTTATTTAAAAATAATAATACTGATTTTTTTTTTAACTTAAGTTTATGGATGTGTGAGTGCTATGATGCACTTGTCCACCACAACACCCTTATTTCAAGATAACTTTCCCAATATCCTGTACTTTTTCATATTTTCAAGGCTAGAGTTTTCAGGGAAAGGACAAATATTGTTGCTATGCTACTCCATATATTTATGACCGCCTGTTTCACCTTTACCTACAAGTTTCCATCCTGCAATAGTAATTTTACAAACAAACTGTAATGCTTATATGTGCTGACTGCTACAGCCGTACAAGCAAAATTTAAAAATCAAAGCTGGAAATAAAAAGAACAAATTGAAATTAATAAACGAATGTGACTGGTCGAAGATAGATCTGGAGGGTCTTGGCTTTGGCGAGAGTTCTGAAAAGGGAATGGTATTTGGTGTCTGAATATGTTCTCCTCTCAAGGAGCAAGAACCTCTGTTGCAGTTTTCAAAGACTGTCAGCAGATCCAAAGGAGTCTATATTGTAAAGCCTTGTGGTAGATCACTCAGAGCTTGTCTCGACCAACCACAATTGCTTGGTTACTGGTACTGGCGTTCTGATGATAAACATAAGAAAACTACTCTTACAACTGTCGAAATAAAGGAAGATAAATGCAAAGTAGAGCATATCAGAAATTAACAAGCCAAGAAGCCCAACAACAACTAGTACACCTAACTTGTCCACAACCCCAAAAATTCGCCGAAAAGACCAAAAGGTTTCCGACGAGAGGAACCTTAGCCATATCCTTAATCAAGAGGCGCCTTCATTCCAAAATCAACCGTTTCCGAATGTCAGTGAACCTGATCGACTGAGGGGCTATTGTGCACGGATGACGATCGATTCAGACATCCGCGTCGTCCGTCTCATCCTCACTCGTCACGTCATCCGCGTTGCCCAAGAGGTGCCAGAGTCAGCAGCAGCGTCCGTCTGAGACGGTCAGGTTGCGAAAGCCTCCTCCTGTTTTAGTTGCCTGGTCACGAAGGCCACCTTGTGCTGGGTGGGATTCTTGGCTTCAGAAGAACTGCCGTCTTGTTTTCATCTCGGAGTCTGGGGCACTTGGTGATACTGTTATAGGAATCGTTCTTAATCGGTTTAGATGACTAATTCTTTTGTTAGTGATAAATACAGAAATACACACACACACACACATATACGTATATACACACACACACACACACACACACACACACACACATATATATATATATATATATATATATATATATATATATATATATATGAATAACTTGATCACGAAGTATATAAAACGTGATGCTATGTAATAAATAAAGGTTTTTGCCACGAAGGAAAAAATGGAAAAAATTAAAAAGCGAGATATCTCGTTTTTTTCATTTCTTCCTTCGTGGCAAAAACCTTTATATATATATAATATAATTATATATATATATATAATAATATATAATATTATATATATATAGGATATATATATAAATATATAGAGAGAGAGAGAGAAGAGGGAGAGAGACGAGAGAGAGAGAGAGAGAGAGAGATAGAGAGAGAGAGAGAACAGGGCAATAGTCAACACCCCTTTTATTTCTTTATTGTTGAAAAGTCAGTGATTTCCAATAACCAAAACTGATCAAGAACCCTTAAACACACTCCATCTTGCACTCCCAGGAATTATTCCATGCTGCTCACCTTATACAGCAAAATCCTCCATATTCTTTGTAGGTATACCCTGTTGTTGCATTAAACTCCCTTCTCGAGTTGCCGTGTAACTGTGAGAGTGTCTTTCTGGAAATATAATTTATGTCGACGCTTGAAAGCTTGTCTCACAATCCAGTCGCCTCCCTCGTAGCATTGTTCCATATGAATGTTTGCTTACTTTGAATAGGAACAATATGAAATTTTTTTATATTCAAAACCAAAGATATTTGTAGGAAAGAATGTGTGTATACATATTTATTGTTGTTCTTATATAATATATATATATATATATATTATATATAGTATATAATATATATTATATATATTCTATATATACGATATGGTGTACTAGGAAGGATTTGAATATGGTTGTAAATGATTTCATAAGGTTACTTATAATAATATCAATAATTACAGGAGAGATTTATATTTGATACATGGGAATAGAATCAGGAATAATTACAGTTCCTTTTTAGATAAATTAGATTTTTGAAAGATGAGAACATTTATCTTAATTATCTTTTTTTCTGAAAAATGAATATGTTATAATTGTAAATAATTATCTTTTTGTGTATGTACAACTTTTACTATGTAAATCTACTCTTATGTATCTCAAGGTTGTAAGTCTTTAATAATAAAAAAAAAAAAAAAACAAAAAAAAAAAAAAAAAATGGAAGCAGCCATTTGTCTGATCAGTACATCCACCCCTAACTCTCCTCTGGTCGCCGTTCTCACCATAGCTTCTTTTCTCTATTGTATTCCTTGTTGCTACCAATGTTAGACTAAGTAAGGACATTAGGGTGCCAACAACCTGTCTTTGCCAGGAAAAAAAAAAAAAAACTGTCATAGATCCCAAAGTAGGAATGATTTATTCTCATACACTGCTGACGTTTTGTTTTGGTTTGTAAAGCAGTGTAGGTCGTGAGGCCGAATACTGTAACATAAAACTGAGTAATTCTTATTATTACTTACAAGAAGTTATCCATTCTATACCTTAAACGTACTGGGATAAGTGGAAAAAAGACAAAATAGTCGTTTCTTCGCTTTTAGTGTAAATAGTAAACATACAAGACCGTCTTGGAAAAGGAAAAATGATCCGTTAATGTCAACAGATATGTTGACAGTTTGGATCAACAGGAGAAAACTCTGCAGAAGCGCCCACGATAAAAAAAAATAAAAAAAAGTCAGTTTACTGCACGTCCCGTAACGGCGCCTCTCGTATGTCTTTGTTCTGGTTGCTTTTACGCTTATTGTAAGTTATATTTGATTTGTGTCTGACAATGGGAAGCGTCATGAAAGTCGAAGTCTTCTGTAAAGAATTTCATGTCTTTGTTTCTGCTTCATAAATAGAAGATTCCGATCAAACGCTCGTTCTGGAAACTCTTTTAAATTGGGTTGCATGAAAGCTCGTGTTTCCAGTGACTAATAGATACTCGATGTAAAAAATGTACTTTCTTTTCGTTCTGTTTCAGAAGCAAATCTTTATTCCGATATATTACTTTTAGTTTTGCATTTATTTACCGATACTTTGGTTTTGTGCCATAATAAAAATTATAGAAAGGTCGTCTGAACATCTCGCTCGCTAATTATTCTGTGATTTAAGTACCAAGTAAAATTATACATACATACGAACGACAAAAAAAGTAATTTCCGTTTTTTCATCATATATATATATATATATATATATATATATATATGTATATATAATATTACTATATTATATATATATTATTTATATATATATATATATTTTTATATATAGGTATTATAGATTTATATAATAGTATATATATAATTTATATATATATATATATATATATATATATATATATTATATATATATATATATGAAAGTTAATGACCGACAGAGTAAGATGATTGATAACCTTGAGTTCTGAATCATAGGTGATCAGATGATGAAGTCTCTTTGAAATAATTATTTAATAATTCTAAGTGATAGGCTGGATTAGTACATTCCTCTGTTCGTTTGTTTGTTTCTTTCTTTCAGATCCCGTTCTCATTTTTATCTCCGCTTGCTCAGTGGCTGTTTCTCTTTCTAAGACGATTCCCAGTGTTAGCCCGATGATTCCTTTTGCCTTTGTCATCTGATGATTTCAGTGTCTGAAACATGAATACGTGATTTTTTTTTGAAAGTTCATCCAGCATTGTAATTGTATACATGAATACATGAATTTTTTTTTTATTTCATACAGCATTTTTATTGTATATATGAATAAATGATTTTTCAAAAGTTCATACAGCATTTTAATTGTATAAATGAATACATGAATTTTTTTTTAAAGTTCATACAGCATTTGTATACATCCGTATGAAGTCTTGTAAGATCTGTGGGAAATTACTCCGAGCAGAATTACTAGATCCAAGTCATCCTCAAAAGACGTCAGTCCCTATCGGTTCGGTTCAAAGGAGTGAAAACCTCAGGCATGAATTTCAAAGGGGTGACAACCATCCAGCCAATATATAAAATTTGGTAACAATTCAGTGATTCTAGTCTCTTTCATAAAACCTTGATAATTCAATCCTTTTTATAATCTTTTAAAAATAAAATTTGATGTCACTCCAATACAATGGCACTCCTTTAATACGGTATTAACGTCACTCCTTTGTTATGGCAATCTTAAAAAATATACGAAATATCACTCCATCGTTACAGACCCGTCCCTATGCTTGCTATTTGATCCAGGCAGATGTTACAGTTATACGATGCATAAGCCTTTGCTCTATCTTAAGTAAGCGTTTCAAGAACATTATCTGCCCGGTCATTTGAATATTGGAAGTACATGCAGACTAGAATATGTCGAGCGAATCTCACTTGAATGTTTTTTGTTTTTTTTTTTTCTATTGCAGGTAGCCATATTCTTAGTTTTTCAAATTAAAATAGCTATGCACATCTCATCTAAATTGATGACTGATCTTCATAACTTTTTTTGCTTGTTTCAGGTCTATGGCAACAAGCAAATTCCAGCCAACGGACGCCCGAAGCGCCTTCCCTTGCTTCGATGAGCCTTCTTTCAAGAGTTCGTTCACAACCACTCTCATCCGGCCGTCTCAGGGATATATTGCTTTGTCCAACATGCCCGTGGAGGTAAGTGACGCGCTAATCTTAGCAGCTAAGAAAAAAGCCATTGTAGACAACCAAGATTATGTGAATAAGTATGAAAATAGGAGCTTTTGGCCTTCAGCTGAAGGGGACCTTAGTTAATTCACGTAAACTTGGCTTTCTACAGTAGCATTTTATAACCCATCAACGCAAACTCGAAGAATGTGTTTTTATTACTGAATTTAATTATAGTGATATTAATAAAAAGCTAGGTCCGTCTAGAAGAGAGTTTTTTTTTTTTTTTTTCTTTGCTTGCTGAGACCACCAATTATATTTGTGTTTTATCTGTGTTTGGGAAACTGATCTTGTACATGTACGTAGCGTCAACATACTTTTCTCTCTCTCTCTCTCTCTCTCCATCAAGCCAGTGAGTAAACCCTTTGACCGACCGGAAGGATTTCACGTTTCTTTCAGTTTTCCTAAATTGGCGATCTTCCAAAGTAGGCATTTCTTTTGAAAAGCTTTTAATCAATAGAGCTCTTCATCTTCAGGGGCACTGGCTGCTATGGAATCAATAGAGAAGTTCCTCTTTTTTTTTTTTTAATCTGCTCGTCTTTGGAACGGGACTTACACTCCCGCACTTACTCACATTTTGCGTTTGTATGGCATCTAATTCCACTTCCATGAAAATTCCATAATTCACGGCTATAGGTGCTTCTGAAAGATTTCTGTAGACAGATATATGCCATTTTCCTTTTTATGTGACTTCCAGATACGTACTGTGCTGGTTCTTCCAGGCTACATTTGAACCTAGTTATTATTTTTCCCCTAACTAAAATTGAGAGTTAATGTACGTTTAAGTTACGTCAAAGATAAAGGTTTGAATCTTGGGATCTTTCCTGGATAGGGACCCCAAAGGGTTTTTGGTGGGTCGCTATCTATGATATTATATACTAGTTTTTGGCAGGTATCATTCTCTTTATGAAGTGCCTCAGTGGCATGGTCGGTATGGTGTTGGCGTACCACCTCGGTGGCGGCGCGTCCGACTCTCGGTCATTCCATTGAGGTGCGAGAGATGTGTATTTCTGGTGATAGAAGTTCACTCTCGACGTGGTTCGGAAGTCACGTAAAGCCGTTGGTCCCGTTGCTGAATAACCACTGATTCCATGCAACGTAAAAACACCATAAAAACAAACAAAATTCTCTTTATTTTTGTTTGTTTGTATGTTGTTTTTACGTTGCATGGAACCAGTGGTTATTCAGCAACGGGACCAACGGCTTTACGTGACTTCCGAACCACGTCGAGAGTGAACTTCTGTCGCCAGAAATACACATCCCTCACACCTCAATCAGGAATGCCCGAGAATCGAACGCGCGCGTCACCGAGGTGACAGACAACAACCATACCAACCACGCCACTGAGGCGCCAAAATTCACTTTATGATGTCTTTTGTTTATGTTAAAAGTGTAACCCACAACGGGAGTGGATTAAATACGCCTTTGCAAAGGTGGATAAATACCGGGTTCAAACCCGAATCTTGCAATTCGGATTAATTTACCCGGTCTTCTTTGCTAACATTATTGATGTTTCCAGAGAGAAATACCCGACTCGCCTTCCCCAGGCTTGACAGAGGTGATCTTCCAGCGATCTGTTCCTATGGTGACGTACCTTGCTTGCTTCATCGTCTGCGACTTCAAATACGTGGAAGTCTCGACCAAAGATAATAAGCCTTTCAGAGTGTACTCTACTGCTGAGCAGGTAAAGCTGACATGATATGGTAGTAAGTGGAGAAGGAGGTTGAAGTTTTCATGGCATAATAATAGCATTCATCACCTGCAATAGCATTGCCCATGGATAATTATAAAGGATTACATTTTTCTTACTCTTTATGGTTCTGAATGATACTTCAGATAAATGGGTTGTTTAGTCCGTTTAGAAAATAAAAAGATATTGAATTAGAGTTAATGTGGAGTTGAGTAATTGTTTTTTTCTTTAAATTGTATCAAAAGCATTTTTTAATTTTTTCGTCACCCTGAAGGGAGAAATGGGATCTATGTCGTACCAATAATGTTTTATAAGAGGTAACTTTAGCCTAGAATAGATGTTTATTTGTTCAAAGATCTTCCAAGAGTTTAGTGTAATGAAAATGAAAGTGTCAGCCCTACATACATGTGATAATAACCACTCCTTTGAAAAATGGGGACTAGGGAAGATTAGAAGTTGACTAACAAGTTCCATTGTACAGTTTAAGAGCCGACTGCAAAGTGCTATTGCAAGGAATTTGAAAACATTAATGGTAATTTTCATTACGTCATCCACATTATTCTTATTTAGTAATAATGTAAATTCCAGTGCATTTCTGATGCTCCATACTAGTTTCCTTCGTCTTTTAAGAAAATAAACATATTAGTAATGTTCTTACAATGGAACCATGCGTTTAAGTTTTGTTTATTTTATTTTATTTTTTCCAGCTGAGTCGTACCAATTATTCCAGAGATTTGGGTGTTCATGTCCTCAACTACTTCGAGGAATACTTTAACCTAGAATATCCACTTCCAAAACAAGGTGATTATTTACTTACTCGCACTGAAATAAAAAAAAAAAAACTACATTTCTGACACCGTGAAATAAAAAGATCGCTTGTAGCTAGAATTCAGCCTTGAACAATTCATGTTATACTGATTTAATCTGAATTATAGAATGAGCGAAGACATATGAAAGATTCGTGAGCACAAAACATCTAGTCGGTTTTTAAATTTTAACTTTCTTAGGCATTTGACCAACAACAAAATGTGTCCCTGCTCAAATTCTTGTCATTGTAAAAACACGACTGCTTTCATTTTAGTAATTGCTGATTTTGGCAGTCGATTAATCTTAAGTATAAAATTAGAAAACGCATATAGTAGGTAATATTCATGAATACAAAAATTTCAAGTAATTCTTAAAATCTTGATTTACAGGTATTTATCTGAACATAAAATGCTTACCTTGCATATCCTTTTTTATTGTAAATACATGACTGCTCTCTTTTTAGTAAAAACTATTTACTCGTAGTTCTGATATTGACAGTCGATTCAATTCTCCTTAAGATAATCGCATAATAAATATTAAAACGTAAATGATTTCAAACCCCTTGAAAGAGACATACACAAGGAACCATTATCGTCAAATCACTGTACTGAACAATACTGACCACATTGTGGGGGCCCTTAACAAAAGCCTCTTCTTTGCCATTCCACGCTCTCCCTCTCTCTCTCTCTCCCTCCCTCCGACTAACGTTCTCCTCGTTCCTGCAGACATGATAGCCATCCCGGACTTCATATCCGGCGCCATGGAGCACTGGGGGCTCATCACGTACCGGGAAGTCAACCTCTTGTACGATGACAGAGGGTCGTCCTCCTACAACAAGCAGCGCGTCGCCTCAGTCGTTGCTCACGAACTTGCGCACATGTGGTTCGGCAATCTGGGTAATTATAGGTGTCACAGAGTTACTGGTGTGGAATGTGATTGTCATTGTTCAAAAATCAAAACTTGTAATTTTGATATACGACAAACAGCAGTGCAATTAAAACAAGTCACTGCAACAACAAAGAAGGGTAATGAATGATCCTGTGCCTGGGGCGTTTTGTCATATTCTGTTAACATGTCAGCTGTTGTTCACGCAACGTCACCACTTGAACCCGATGTGGCCTATAATTAAACGTTTTTCAACATTTTTTCATTCTTTGGTTGATATATCAACAGACGTAGGAGACGGCCTTGAATTTACGTGTTTTATTATATTTTTTGCGTTATCTCTCATTCAGTTAGTTATCGCGATATTTTTGCCCAATATTTTGTTTATAACTACATGTGAACATATCATTTGGAGTCAAATAAATGTATATATTTCTATTTGGCAGATTATGTTAACTATTTGATACCTATAAGCCTTTTGAATTTTGATGAATTTTCAAAATGTTGATGACTTCAAGACCCTTAAAATTTGAGATATAATGTTGGAGAGTCCAGTAATGTAGAGAATGCTATTTTACAATCTTATAAACTGTCCAGTATACTTATACACCACGCTCATTTATGCATGCAAACGATTTTGAAATGTGGGTGCATTTCCTACATTTTATCTACCACTCCCTTAAGATTGAGATGATTTTGGCCCCATTCCAAATTGGCCTCATTCTTCTTCCATAAGGCGAACGAATATTTGCCTTTAAGCTGGAACAATAGACTTCGTGGAAAAAACAGGCATTATACCTAGTTGTCGAAGACAAACTTATTCCCATATCTAATCACCAGGTGTGGTGAAAGGAGGATTCAATCTAGTTAGTCTTAGGGTAAAACCTTTACAGTAGGTTACGTCGCCCATTTCTAATACGACAAGGTTACTTATTTATTTATTTATTTTTTGTTAATTTATTTTTTTTAGTATTCGATCTCTATGCATTCTGTCTTCTGCTAACACATATCTCTTCTAACAACAGTGACCTTGAAGTGGTGGGATGACTTGTGGCTGAACGAAGGATTCGCAAGTTACATAGAATACAAAGGAGTCGCTAATTATGAGAAAAATTGGGACATGGTAAGTTGGTGTAGTTTCTTGCAGTTTTGTACCTCCGGCACCGAAGTAATACTTTCACTAGCTGGTTTGTATGTTACCAGGACAATTTAATTGATGACGGGTAAGGTAAGTATAGAATTTTTTTTTATCTTTTATTAGAGAAAATATACAATATTAAACGAATTACATTCAGAATTTTATCGGTAAAATGAGCATGTACATACAGTGTATAGGTATGGGTATATGTATCTATATACATGGTAAATTCAAGTATGTAATAAGACAGTATTGATAATTAAGGTTTGCTGATATAGTCACTGACGGCCCTTCTCAAGATGTGTAACTTTTGAGAGAATCTGCCTGAAGATAAACTTTAATAATCTAAATAATCCTTACACAAGAACAATTAATCGTAGTATCATTTTCATACTGATATACAAGTGATGTTAGTCCTACTATAAATAAGGTATAAACACAATTACTATGTCCTTCAAATGTCAAAGGTTAAGATGCCAGAGCAAATTAGTTTTTATATAAGGTTCATCTCTGCCCACACTGGGCTCTTAACTGACCCTCTGCTTCTGCTTTCGTGAGTGGCATAAAGGTGAAAAGTTTGTTTTTTTAACGATGGTATCGTTGGCTGTCACTTTCTTGTATCTTCCAATTCCAAGGATCCTTTTCCACTCTCAATGATGTCAACTGTTACGCATATTTCAGGTATTCCGATCACGTATATATGTGTGTGGAGTTTCATGTACGTATATTTTCTGGATATGAAAGTTAGATGTGGGTAGCAATATAAGAAATGTCAAATGAAATATTTTACGTTTAAGGAAAAATATAAGCCTAAAATATTTCATAGGACGATTAATATTTTCGCGTCAAATGGAACCCGTCAGAGTATATGAATTAAGTAATCCATATTTGGTCCGTAAAACTTCGTACATCATTATTTCCGCGGTATAGTAATTTATCTACAAAAGTGAACGTCAACTTGGAGAATTATATCCGCTTATGAAATTTCACAGAGTAAGGCAAGTTATCTCTGACATACACTTCAGAGTTTTTTGTTAATACAAATGAAGTAAGAACCCAAGTCTAGGAAGGTCTGCGCCACGCAGATTCGGATGCACAATAGTAGCTCATATTCATTTGTTTGGTCATTCCAGTCTAACTCAAGCTACATAATTCTTTGTCCTTGATTTGGTTTCCTTGATTCTTAAACTCCTTGCTTCCTGTCATGCAATTTTCTTCTCTAAAATACTTTCGCCTTTATTCCTCCTTCAAGCTAATGACACTGTGCTGTCCGTCTCATCATAATTGTACAGGAAAATTATATGGTTAGGATTTACTTCTCAACTTTAAGCTCCAGGTGGATACAGGCAGTCTTCCTGTGTGAAGTTAAGTATATCTTAGTTTTACCAGACCACTGAGCTGATTAACACCTCTTCTAAAGCGTCTAAGCGGCGTGGTTGGTATGGTATTAGCGTTCCACCTCGGTGGTCGCGGGTTCGATTCTCGGCCATTCCATTGAGGAGTGAGGGATGTGTATTTCTGGTGATAGAAGTTCACTCTCGACGTGGTTTGGAAGTCACGAAAGCCGTTGGTCCCATTGCTGAATAACCTCCGGTTCCATGCAACGTAAAAGCACCATACAAACAAAAACAAACAAATACCTCTTCTAAGGCTGACCCGAAGGATTAGATGTTTTGACGTGGCTAGGGACCAATTGGTTACTTAGTAACGGGACCTACAGCGTATTCCTGTCATTGGAGATGGTGGAAAAGGAGATGGCTAAACGGGAAAAAGCGTAGAAATAAAGTTTGAGCAGAACCACAACTCTCTTGGGTGCCACTAAAGGCATTAATTTCGTCCAGTGATACATGAAGGCTCAGGGTCCGTGATCTGCAGCTGATAGATCATCACTCTTTTTACAAGCAAGAACAAGACCTCTGTTATTTCATTGCCGGGAACATGCAGCATGCAAGCATCGCATGTGGTTATATTAAGCAACAATTCTCTTGTAAGCATTGAATGCTGGTAATTACCTCCAATAAAAGGGCTATGTTTTGCTTTGGTTTGTTTCTATGCCTGTTTTCATGTTGGGTGGAGAAGGGAAGAGGCTTTTTAGGGGAAGACCGTGGAAGGGATAAAGGGGGTTAGGGGCGGGGTTGCGGCCTTGCCGATTGTTTGTGGTCTTCGAACTCTCTCTTTATAAGTGTATTTAATCTTATAAGAATCTAATACTAATAAAACATGTTAAAAAAACTTCTTGGATCAGTTTGATCTGCCATCCAACGCCACTCCTTTTTTTTTTTTTATCGAATGAGTGTAGTATATTAATTCCACGTAACATCTACAGCGAAGAGGGATTTGCCAGTTTTCAGTATCTTACTGTAACTATAATATTAAAATGAATATTTCAGCTCCAGATTTCTGATTTTGAACAAGATGAATGGTATTACGAATTTTCTTAATTCATCTTCATCCTCACCTTTAAAAAAAGGCGTGGGGATCGCTTTCGGTACTCATCTAGTGTGTATAGGAGTGAGTGCTTAGCTTCCTTTTGCTTTTCCGTATTAGATACACACCCATATATATGTATGTATGTGTATATACGTATACATATGTAAATATATTTATATATATATATATATATATATGTATACATATATATGTGTATGTACGTATATAGTATAGTGTATATATACCAATATTTATATATATATACCATCTATATATATATATATATATATATATATATATATATATATATATATAGTATATATCCATTCTTTCATGCTAAATGTCCAAACTTGCTTTATTCTACCGCACGCTAAACCCTCCCCTCCCCCATAAAAAAAGAACACCACAAGCTAAAGGCTGATGGAGTTATCCTTAATTTCAGGAGGGCCAATTCGTCGTCGACGACCTGCAGAGGGTGATGGTCATGGACTCCCAGCTGAGTTCCCACCCCATAGTTCAGGCAGTCAATCACCCCGACGAGATCAATGAAATCTTTGACAGCATCTCCTACTCTAAGGTGAGCTTCATACCATTTATGATCCCTCTCATTCTTTTTTTTTTTTTTTTTTTTTTTTTTTTTTTTTTTGTTTTTTTTGTTAACAATTATGATAGTCCCAGCCTTTAGATTACTTTCTAATAGATAAATGGGACAAGTTCTTTTTAATGAGTTAATTTACCCGTTTGTCAGTTGGTAGGCTGGGCTAGTTCTGTATCAGATTTGCTTAATTTTTTTGTTTTGTTTCTCAGGGACAAATAGACATTGCTATACGATATTCAACTCGTTTGTCAGATAAAAAAAAAAAGCAAAAATCACAGGCAACGGAAAGTGTATCTTTCAATGTTCACTATAACTGAAGCGTCGTAAATCTAAATTGGTTACCGTGGTTTTAACAGCTACGGTAAAAGTTTTTTTCTTAAGCTGTAAGAAAGATCCGTATAATTCTTAAGGACTTGCATGCAGAGGTTTTCGCCTGCAAACTCATTTTCTTATTTCACTTTTCTTTTGCTAAAGTTTTCTTATATATATATATATATATATATGAGCAAATCAACCGACGGTCTCAAATGAAGCCTTCACGCATCCCCTTCCTTTCAGGGAGCCTCCGTCCTTCGCATGCTGGAGGACTTCATGGGCCCAGAGGAATTCCGCGTCGGAGTCAGCAACTTCTTGAGGAAGTTCAAGTACGACAATGCCGTCACCAAGGACTTGTGGACTGAACTTGAGACTGTCTCCTCGGAACGTCTTGACATCAGCAACATTATGGATACCTGGACGAGGCAGATGGGCTACCCGGTGCTCTCCGTCAAGAGGTCTGCTGTGGACTCGGTAAGATGCAAACGGAAAGTTAACCCATTATTATTTTCATCATTTGTCCAGCCTGATTTTATTGGTTTCCCAGTGATTTTAAGAGCCGCCGTCAAGATGTTTTGGTGACAAAAAAAAAAAAAAAAAATCCTCTTAATAGAAGGTACTTAACTGCAGAAAACTTGAGCTTCCCTGTTGCGAATGAACTGTGAATACTCCAAGTTAATGTTGTATGGATCTTTCATTTTCTGTTACTGGCTCTCCCGCCCGTAACAAAACCCCAAACCCCGGCCCCCCCCCCCCCCCCCCCCCCACCCCCCCCCCCCCCCCCCCCCCCCCCCAAAACACCACCACACCACCCCTTCTTTTCATCTACTCAAACGATGACAAGTATAGGTTGCAGTGGATGATGTTGTACTTCAAGTTGGGAATTGAAAGTAAAGCAAGCACAAAGTTTTATTTATTTAACCGCAGTATCACATTGTATAACGATGTCAAATGAGTTGAAGTTTATTGAAGAGACCAATAAGTACTCGCTTATTTTGTCTGCTGTTCAGTTGATGATGATTTATGATGTTTATATGAATACAGTCAAATATAATTCGATACGAAACATAATTTTCACACTCAAGTGTTAAAGAATTATTTTCCTGCCTTTGTATAACGACTCAAATATGTACGGTGGGGGGGGGGGGGGGGGGGGGGGGGGGGAGGGGGTAAGACGATCATTATGAAAGGACAAAGTATTATAACTCTACAGGTAGACGTGCTATAGTAGGTTCACATCAACTGTGCATTTGATGTCTAGGCCAGTCCCTTACGACGCTCCTGATTGGCTGTTGATAAGCCAATCGCAGGGCTGGAAACTCTCAGTCTCTCTCTCTCGAGAGAGAGAGTTCACATGGGCAGGATGTATGTTCCACCTCTCCTGAGGGATACTTTTGAAAGACGTATATCTCAAGAAAGGTGGAACATAGATCCTACCCATGTGAACTCTCTCGAGAGACTGAGAGTTTCCAGTCCTGTGATTGGCTTATCAACAGCCAATCAGGAGCGTCATTTGCACGGTTGATGTGAATCTACTATAGTTACCAATGTTTTTATTATAAGAGTATTTTCTCCATCATCTGTCAACGGTATTTTGTCTCCTCGCAGAATAAGATAGAGGTGAGGCAGAAGCGGTTCCTTTCCGACCCCCTGGCAGAAAGTCCCGACGATTCGCCTTTTGGGTACCGATGGGACATTCCCGTCACTTTCGTTACCGACCTTTCTAACAAGACCCTAGTCTGGTTCCGCAGGAGTATGGATAAATGTGAGTGCGCGGATCTTTTTTTTTTCTCTCATCATTCTGTTACGGATTAATTTTAAGCTTGAATGCATTTTTTGAGTTTCATTTTGGGTGTTGACTTCCCATTGGTTATTTCTAACTCTGCTTTATCACAAATTATCTTCACATTAAAAAAAATAGTGTCACACAGTGCTCATTATCTTTACAGATACTGTAAGGCTAATAATAATAATAATTATCCTAGCAGACACTTCTAGGCTGAAAAGAATGATTATCTTAGGACGCTTTTTGGCAGAAAAGAATGTACGAAAGAACGAATAACAAATGCATTTGAAACGTATAATCTGTTTTATTATATTTCACCGAGAAAACATTACCAAAAAATATTAATTCCTAATTATTTCCATATCATAAAACTAATTCGGCATCTGACGAGTTTTCTACTCTCCTGACTTCTGTCCATGATACTTCATGAATAAATAAACAATGGAGGATGGGTGTGTCCGTTTGTGTCATATCTTTGCGGCATCATTTACGTAGTCTTAACAAGCGCCGATTACAGAAAAAGAGAAACCTGACACATAGCAATCATTCCTTCATTTTTTCCAGTGGTGATTGAGAAGCCAGCGGGAGCAAAGTGGATGAAACTGAACGTCGGCCAGTATGGCTTCTACAGGGTGAACTACGAACCTTCGATGTGGCAGGACATTATCGACTTACTCTTAAGCAACCACGAGGTAACGTATTCCGTTCAGTCGCGATTGGAACTAAGATGGTGTGGCCGTCATTTATATTTTGAGTCATGTTATATCACCGTGGTCAAATTTTGGAGCAGTTAGTGAAAAAATTCATTGGTTCATTGGTATAGAATAAACAGGTCTAAGACCAATAATGCTTGTGCACAATGGCGACTCAAAGTGATAGTCAGGTGTTGAAGGGAGTAATAAGAGATTGATGAATTTTGACCAACCAAACTATACGAAAATTCAAGCTTTATCGTTTTTATGTGTATTGATTGCAAACGCTATTATAATCTTTGTGAAACTATTACCGTCAGGGTCTCTCTCTCTCTCTCTCTCTCTCTACAACCGATAATTTAGTACTCATGTTTTTCTATATTTTCCACTCTAAGAGTGGAATGATTTTAAATAGAAGCCGTATAGGCTCTTACAAATAAAAGTTTTTGATTGAACGCGACTGTGCAATTGATTGCAATGCAGGAAAATTAACATTTCATTATGATCGAATGACGTTGCATGTAATAATTAGATTGGATAGAAAAATGACTGAATTTATAATGTTATACATTTGCTTTTTCTCTCTAAAACACTCCACAGTAGTTGTGTTCTTCCGTTGGAAATGAAAAAAATTCCTTCTTGCTGTTTAAGATTGTTCCACTTTTCTTTAGGCCCTATTTTAGGATATATAAAAATATATATATATGTATATAAATAATAATATATATATTAATATATAATATATATATATATATTATATAATATATATATATATATATAGTCTTGAAGTTTTAAGCATTTTAAATTCTATTTTTAGGCTATACCCAGAGAGAGCTGAACACTTACGATGCAGATACCCTACCAAACACCTAAATATTTCTCTTTCATATATATATCTATATAGTTATATATATATATTATATATATATTATATTTTTTTATAACTATATAATGATATATATTATATATAATATACATAATTTTATATAACTGTTCCTACTGCCAAACAGGCACTCAGTGCTCCTGACAGATCGAGTTTGCTGGACGACGCTTTCAATTTAGCAGAAGCAGATTTGTTGCCCTACGAGACTGTCTTGTCCTTGGTCGCTTACATGAAGAAGGAGACCCACTACATTCCTTGGAAGACCGTTGCCTCACACCTGAGCAAGACCGGGAGACTCCTCAGGAAGACCAAATCCTACCCATACTTCAGGGTGAGGAGTGTTTTAGATTCCAGATCGGATACGGTAGAAGAAATTATTGATCCTTTTGCTTGAAAATACTTTCTAGATTTCCATACTTTTGCCTATTTTTCTTATTTCTCCGTTCATTTAATTGTCAAGTATTGTTGTTCATGATATTGAGGAATTAAATTGCAGGTTACAGTTGATAACTGTACAAAGATAATTAATCTTTCTTTATGAACCTTTGAAGATAACTCTTATGTGGTGTCATAATGAAAGAACTCTAGCAAAATACTTATCTGTGGAGAACCATTCAGGCTGGACTTAGTAATGACAGCACTGGAAACTCGTTGTCTAGCTTCCTCACGGAGCATCTTTTTAATGATATAATTTGCTGTTAAGCACTTCGACTTTTTCGTAAATAAACACCCGATGCTTTTTCAATAATTTACCACCGAACTAAATAGTTATCGTAATTCAGCCAAACGTTCCGATGAGAAGTCTTAGTTCTTCCAAATTTTAAGAAGTATTTCGTAGAGTAAAAACATCTTGATATTCTCGAATTAAAGCATAAGAGTTCTATAGTACCGCGGCCTTTGTTATTATCTTCTTTTGAAACATATCCTCCCTTCCAGAAATACATCGTTAATTTGGTGAAGGACCACGTCGAGAGACTTGGCTGGAACGACACTGGCAGCCACCTGGAAAGGTATGAGGAAGCTAACTGATATTATTTTGTTTACATCCTCTAAAAGTGGTATCCGCTTTAAACGAACCCATGAGTCGTCTCTTTCCAGGCGTAACCGTCTAGACTTGATGGCGCTGGCTTGCAGTAATGGCTACCAGCCTTGCCTGGAAGGCGCCTACGAGCGACTCGTCCAGTGGATCCTGAATCCAGAATACTTCATTCCACCCAACACTCGCTCGCTTGTGTATAAGTACGGTGTTCAGAAGGCTGGTAAGTATCCCATATCACTGAGAAATTGTGACATTTGCTTGAAATGACAAGATATCAGTCCTTCTCTCGTCTCTCTCTTTTGTGACAGAATATCATCGCGCAAAAACTATAATGATTACTGATAATACCTCACGAAAAAAAAGTTTTCTCATTCATTTTACATCAACAACGGGATATAATATACGAAAGTCACAGACTTCAGTTTTTATTTAATAAGTAGGATGTCGCCTACTAAGTTAAAAAGAGCTGGATGGCTTACATAATTCTATCTAATTCAGTGCCTATCCATATTTGCCGTGACAGAGAAGCAAGTATATACTTTCAGATATCTCTGGAACATTGAGTAATGCAAAATGCAATATGCTATAATTTCTTTAATTATTTGAATAGCTAAATCTTGGTTTTTCATTCTATGTTAATTCAGCTATACACGTTCGTAATTATGTTCCGAACTGAGTCAGTGAGAGATCTCTGTGAAGAAACAAATTGGACAGGAGCACTTACCGAGAAGGATTGTGTTCTGATCATGCAGGCTGGAAAATGGAATTAAGTTCCAACCATGAAAACTGCAAGATCAGATCTTCAATCTGACTGGGTAGATTAAAAACCTTCATGCGTTCCAGACAAGAAGAACAGGCAATTGAATTTCAATCATATTCACGAGAGAGACCGAGTGTAATGCTATTCTGACCTAGAATGGGTAACACGAGATGACGATGACCACAAAGTAGAGAAAATGAAAGATCTGTCGATTATTTTCAGGCTTTGAAGAATGGGACATTATGAAAGATCGATATTCCTCCGAAGTGAACGCCCAGGAGAAAACAAAACTGGCTCTAGGTCTATCAAGCAGTAATGAAGACTGGATTGTAGAAAGGTAATGATCAAATATGTGCACGAATGAGAGCGTAGATAATGGCAGAGGAAAGTCGAACATGTGATTGATATATATATATATATATATATATATATATTTATATATATATATATATATAAGTATATATTTCTGTGAAACACGCCCCCATATATTCACTTCTATATACACACACCCACACCCACCCACGCACACACACACACACACACATATATATATATTTATATAAATATATATATATATATAGTATATATATAGATTATATATGTTATTATATATTATAGATATATATATTATATATATATATATATATATATACATACACATATATATAAGATTACAAGAAGTCAAGTAATAAATTTAAATCATGTCAGTAAGATATATACTACAATGAGAAAAAAAAACAATAAGTAAATGAAAAAAGAAAAATATAAGGTAAAATCAATTTTAATAGGGCGAGCTGAAAATATCAGTAAGATCAAATAATGATAGAAATAACAGGAACAAAGTATATAAGTACACAAACACACAATATATATATATATATATATGTGTGTGTGTGTGTGTGTAATATACATATGTAAAAAATATAATCAAATGTCTATTTAAAATATTTGCTTAATTGACTAGCACTATCATATCCCCTCCTATATTATGAGCATCGTGATACTAACTTCACTTTCATATATAGAGTATTGGTCAACTGAATGAAATATAAATTTCATACAGTATATATATATATATATATATATATATATATATATATATATATATATATATATATAGGAGAACAGGAAAATAAAACATATTTTATTAAAATTAAAATTATTGGTCAGACAACCTAACTTATCCATGCAATTATTTTTATTGATACTACGAGACTAGGTATATTCCAACTTATTAATTAGTTCTAATAATCCATTTTGGAAATTCATGACCAATTATTTATTTACAGACGGTTGACAATCGTCAGCAAAATCTCTACTATTCATGAAAATATTTGCAAATGTAGAAAACTGCGAGCATATGATAACTCCATAAGTCGTATTAAGTGATGTATTTGGTTTTTAAAAAGCAGGGAATCCTAGTATTTCAAAATTGACACCTCTTTTTATCGTGAACTTTAATTAGAATTTCATTACTGATAATTTTAACATCAATATCGAACTGGGATCGTGTTTGATAAGGTTCATTATTAGTTTAGAAACATCCAGTACTCTGGGATATAATGAATTATCATCAAACAATATATCTCTGCATTTAATGATAACAGATCATCAGCATAGTCATGTGTATTTTTATATTCAACTCTACCTTCTAAGGAAATATTGTGCAAGAACTTAAATTCATAAAAATGAAGATATAAATTGGCAATGTTACTAAAACACGGGCATAAATTTGCACGCATATAGATATATATATATATATATATATATATGTATGTATGCATGTATGTATGTATATACATATATATATATATGATATATATATATATATATATAATATATATATATAATATATATATATATATATATATATTATATATATATATATATATATGTGTGTGCGTGTGTGTGTGCATGTTAACGATCGACTTTGTGACACCAGGAAATACCAGACTGCATCGGTACACCCATCTTGAACATATCTTAGATGATGATGGCGAGGTGCTAGCGACCTTATTCCTACTGCTTTCAGTTCCATTCTCCTGAAACTTTAAGGCTTAAAGTAATGAATTACTGGCTTCACCTTCTACGTATTTTCAGTGACCTGCTCCGATCTACCTCTTCTGGTATTCATGTCTTGGCTCACGATCCAGCATTCCATATTTCATTTATTTTTCTCACAACCGTATACTGTTGCTTGCCTTAGTCTCAAATGACTTTTCCTTCAACCATCACCTCTGATCTTGTGTCAATTTTTATCCCAAATCTAGTCAAGTTAAGTGACCTCCGCTTACGTTCACCTAGTACTATAGTAGATTCACATCAACCGTGCATTTGATGTCTAGGCCAGTCCTTTACGACGCTCCTGATTGGCTGTTGATATGCCAATCACAGGGCTGGAAATTCTCAGTCTCTCTCGAGAGTTCACATGGGTAGGATCTATGTTCCACCTCTCCTGAGGGATACGTCTTTCAAAAGTTTCCCTCAGGAGAGGTGGAACATAGATCCTGCCTATGTGAACTCTCTCGAGAGACTGAGAGTTTCTAGCCCTGTGATTGGGTTTTCAACAGCCAATCAGGAGCGTCGTAAGGGACTGCCCTAGACATCGAATGCACTGTTGATGTGAATCTACTATAGCAAGAGAACGTGGTGGCACTAGGCTGGTCACCCAAACAACAGCAAAGACTTTACTGCCTATTTCTCAATTTCTTATGTATTTGATTCCTTCTGTGGAAAATGTTATTCAACCTTTCATTTCTGTCAACACTTTGGATGACAAGACCTTCTTCGTTTTTTATGTACCGTCCTTTCTTCGCAACACCGTGACACGTAATGGTCTGCTTTCTCTCTCCCTCACAGGTGGATGATGTTAGCCAAGAACGAGAGCATCGTGCGTGGCCAGGACTACTTCACCGTCCTCAACAACATCGCGTCTAATCCCTGGAGCACACACATCGTCTGGAGTTTTGTCAAGTAAGTTTTATTAAATAAACGGATAACAGTTTCATCTCATTGTCTGGAGGGGATGTCGGGCGTCTTTAGTACAAATTCGTCTATCTGAGTTTGTGGTTATGCGTTGTCCTTTATAGAGTTCGAAATTTAATAGGATTAAGATATGAAAGGCAGCTTCATAGCTTTAGGACGTTTAGGCCATCAACAACAAAAAGAAAAGGGATTCATGAAGGGAGCGTTGACCCAGTTACTAAACGAGCAGTTTACACACATCTTGAAACTGAAATCAAGACGGAAAGTCAGTAGAGTAAGCTGTCTGGAGAGTTCCGATCTCCGCGAAAAACTCTTTCTTTTAGCTCGACGTATTGCCTTCATTTCAGCTGCGTCAAGAACAGAAGTAAAGGGATGCTCTAAGGGCCACCATACACTGAACGACTGTCTGAACGATTGTCGTTATCGACAAATACACACACTATTCAGACAGTATGAACGATCTCCGCACCAATTTCAGTCTGAACAAAGATTATGTCTCGGGACATGCGCGATAGCATTATATCGGCAGACAAACTCATACATTGGACGACCTGTGTATGACAGACATAAGTCGAGGGCCAGCAACCTGGTCGTGACAGATTTCAGCCGAGATCGTTCAGACACACAACTCCGCCCACTTTTGCATCCAGACAAGCCCATACACAATGTTTTTACGAACGATACAGACAGTCGTTCAGCCAATCTTTCATACAATCGTTCTGTTTATGGGGCCCTTCACAGGAGGCCAATATTCCTACGAGGGACGAATAACCCATATCTAAAAAATTGATATAATTTAAAAATGCAGCTTTTCAGAATGCCAAACATCAATCTGAATTATATGATCTTCAAGAGACCCACTTTTTAAAGATTCGATGCTCCTATCTTAAAGAAAGATGATAGACGGGAGAAGAGACGGTTATGCGTCACAAATCAGAAATGGTAAATGAAGAAAGAGCACAGCTAATACTAAACACCAGAGGTCAATAAGATGCAGGTTGGGCGTCACTGACAAAGAGAGCGAGTCGCCACAACAAATGGAGGAAACGAAAAGATGTTGTATTGTCAACGATAACTGTTAATACTAAAGGGATTAGGTAACAGGTTTTCAGTGGAGTTTACGCAGGATAAATATAGCCTCTAACAGGAACTTTGAAAAAAACATAGTCTTTTGCCAGACCACTGAACCACCTTCAGGAGCAATAATAATTTTCGGTGGTTACACAGGAATGATCAAACATAAGTAAGTCAGGCAAGTTAGAATCCAAATATTTTGGAGATAGCTTTCATTATTACGTTCCAATGTCAGTGAGACGGGCAACTAAATGGCCTTTCTTAGCCAAAGCTATAAAACCAAAAAAAGGAAGAAAAAAAGAAAAGAAAAAAACAAACACCTTTCTGTTCAGGAACAAGTTCGTCCTTACAATGAGGTTCAACCATTCGAAGATAATGTGAAATGGCATGGGTATAGTATGGGTACGATGACTAATTGGTCCCCTGCCTAGAAAAGGTACACTTTTAACTGTAAAATTAAATGGGTTTACCCTACCATTAATGTTGATGGTTTTATTGTTTTGAATCAAAAGGCTGGAACGCTTATACTGGTGTATATATCTTATATATATCTGGTATATATCTTATTTTCTGCTTTCTATTTTCTGCTTTGCAGGGCGAATTGGCCTTACCTAGTTGACAGATTCAGTCTTAATAACCGGTATTTGGGGCGGATGGTCAAGTATGTATCGACGAGGTTCACATCGCATTACGAGTTAGATGAAGTAAGTGGTTGTCATTTTCCTTTTGAACTTGATATTGCAGTAGCTGATACTAACATCAGCTATGATGATTATCCCTATTTGTTCCTCTCTTTTTCTCACAAAAGGCTGATCTAATTTGTTATCCTCTTTCCTCATTTGTTTATATTTTCTTTCATTTTTATTGTAATCTTTCCAAGAACACGGCATTCGTCCAGTTAAATGAGTTAAAATCATACTTTACCAACTGTACTTAATAACAGTCTCATATATCAATATCTTGAGTGACCCGAGACTTCATATCGCTTTTATGAAGTCAAAAGCACGATTCCTTTATGGGAAAATAACTCATCTTCGGATCTTTCAGCTGGAGGAATTCTTCGCGAAATACCCGGAGGGCGGCTCGGGAGCGCGGGCCAGGAAGCAGGCCGTCGAGGAGATCCACAAGAACATCGCCTGGATCGAGAAATACGAGGACACTCTCTACTCATGGTTCCTGAGAAACGCTGGAAAACTGTAAAATGCTGTGCGTCACGGGTGCACTTATTCCAAAGCCATTTTAAGTCTTAGATGGTGACCTCCAAGCGTTTTCGGGGTCGTTATTTAAAACTAATATTTACCGTCTTGTGGTTATTTTTTTTTTTTTTATAGGTCATCCCCAATGGGCTTGTACTCAATTCGCCGCAAAGGTGGATACGTATACACCGGGTTTAAATCCGAAGGGGTCACTATCTAGGAAAGATCAGAAAAATTCATAGCATTTGATAAATCGTCGTAAATGCATTCGTTATGAATGTCTTCATTATGGAGTGAATTTATGAAATTAATCGGACGGTTGACATTAAGCATGGAACACTTACTTGGATTTGTTATTGCGAGTCCAGAAAAATGCAGTGAAAAGACTTCATTCACGAATAACACATGTGACCTGTAACTTCCATGTTCCTCTGCGAATAAAAGATTTTCCTTTGATTATTCTTCTTCAAACTACGTCTAATGATAGATCTGTAAACACAGGTATATTCATATCCATTTGCCATAGGGCAGCTATTCGCCTGTACATCTGGACTGTATGCCTCTCTTAGAATACTTCATTGTGATCTTTGTTATCTAATAGGTAAAATGTTTGCTACTGGATCGAATTATCTTACGAAGTCAGTACAAAAACCACCATATATATATATATATATATATATATATATATATATATATATAGTATATATATTATGTGTAAAATTAGTGACATACTATCAGATATGCATACACAATACTGTATGTGAAAACACACAAATATAATATATATATATATATATATAGTATATATATTATGTGTAAAATTAGTGACATACTATCAGATATGCATACACAATACTGTATGTGAAAACACATATATATATATATATATATATATATATATATATATATATATATATATATATATGTATGCATACTTTGAATATAGATGTATACATACGTAACACAACCACCACTATCACCCCCCGCCCCCCAAAAAAAATGCCGTTATCTAGCAAAAAACCAATATTAGTAAACCTTTATCGTATAAGAACAAGAGCCTCTGTTAGTGAAGTCTCGCAACTAATGGCTCCTGTGGATCGCAAGATGGTGCTTCGCATCTTGTCAGTAACTGAGAGATCTAATTCATGTATTTTATTTATAAGTAGGTATTACATTGCTGTGTGTAAACTGCAAATGGGTAGAGAGTCTTTAGTAAACTGAATGTGGGACATTTTTTTTCCTTCATATTTCTATTGTATAAAAAAAGAGAACAAAGTCAATTCCTCTAGGAGCCATGACAGAAAGACTTCTGATGCGTTTATATCTCCCAAAGAGAAACACTTTTGTACATTGCCCGTTGGACGTTTTGATTTGCAATGAACTTAAATAGATGCGTTGTCTTGACGCCTTTGCCGAGAGTAAGTGAGAAAAACGTCCCTAATCCTTGACCCTTTCCATTTTGTTTTTTACCGAACGAGTTGAAAGGCTGAAACTACTTTGCATTCCTGAGTAAATGTTTTATTTTATCATGAAAATATATTTTTATTCTTATATTCTCATGTGTGTGTGTTTCCTTTAGCTATGAAAAGACAGACATAATTTAGGTTGACTGGTTTTACTGTTATTTTATGTTTATTTCTGATCTGTGCATAACTACTCTCCGTTGCATTTAACTCGTAGTCTTAAATCTACTCGAATCTCCTTCAACTATAATTTAATAATGACAACCTAAGTATTTCCTATTCAACGTCTGTAACAAAAGAGCAATGTTGAGTCCCAAATCCCAAAAGCTTTGTAATTGAACTTTTTATCAACCTGATCGTTGCAGAGGACATGTAGTCAGTCCCCTTAAGTTTAGTCGAACATTCGTTGTGCCAAGATAAAGGATCAGTTAGAGATGACGAGATTTGAATTATGTGAATTTAATTGCTTTTTGGATAAGTTATTATTTACCCTTACTTAGTTATTGCATAACTTTCATAACATTCTTTTTATTTTGTACATAAGATGCCATTTGTCACTTAGAATGTTTCAGATACAAATGGATGATTTTCCATTAAATGTAGATCAGTGTACAGTTTGATTTTATCTGACTATAGGATGACTGCCGTGACACCTTGTTACCATTGAAATGGACTTCTGCTGTATCATTGTAAAATCTGAAATTAAGAAAAATATCGTACTTAATCATTTGTATACCTGATTAACAAAATAAATTGTACAAAAACTTAACCAGCTTACAGATGGCAATCGGAAACAAGGAATCCTGTGTTCTTTTCATTACTCTAAAGACAGGTGCTGTAGGGAACTGAAGATTGTCAAGGCCAGAGATTAGCACAACGTCTATTTATTTTTTCAGGATTCAGCAACAGATGCTATAAATTCTTTGGAAATTGCAAAGCTCGTATATTAAATTACGGATTTATTTCCGCTTTGTGAGTTGCAGTCAGATATATGTCAGGGCTTGTCTGTTCCTCAGTTTCGGGAATGAAGATCAAGATAAGTAACAAGACGAGTCAGAGGCGGTAGATAACTTAGTGTCTATCAAATTGTATGTCAATCGTTTTTGTATCAAAAATGACCAAGTGGAATAAAAATGTGTATACAAATGTGATGTTATTTCTTAAACACATATTGCACGGTTTGCATGGTGGCCTGTTAAAGGGTAAATGAAGTGAAACAGATTTTCCCTGCCAGCAACGTTACACTGTGTGGGTTTAGAATGACGTGGGAAACGATCCCTGGTGCTTGTTTGTTTGTTTGTATGGTGATTTTACGTTGCATGGAACCAGTGGTTATTCAGCAACGGGACCAACGGCTTTACGTGACTTCTGTCACCAGAAATGCCCGAGAATCGAACTCGTGGCCAACGAGGTGGCAGGTCAAGACCATACCGATCACGCCACTGAGGCGCTGATCCCTGGTGCTGTGTGATCCGTGTTTGAGAAAACGTTTCGTGAGATAAAGTTTATGGTGGCGCGGAAAATGATAAAACACAAGCGAATCACTTGTAATTTGTTTGCATGTTGATATTTCTTACTTGCAAAACTCATCTAGTCAACAACAGTCAGCTATTTCTGGTAGGTTCCTGGGAATGTTCTTTAGAGTGGGTTGAGTTGAAGATTTCTGGTTACTATCCACCGCTTTACCAGATATTGAATTTCGTGGCATCCATTGCCTATTGCCACTTGCTACATGTAAGGATTGGCACAGTGCCAATACAGACGACATTGAATGACCTAAGTACATACACCTTTGAGTAAGATGTTAGCTTCTTTATTTTCATGAATTCCTGTGTGGCTAGGGATCAGTTTTATAATGATCTACCTGTCTTATTTATATGAATACTAAAATATATATATAGGTCATCCATAGTACAGTGTATTTGAGTTTGTTTCATACAATTAGCTTGTTCTTGTGAGGAGCTTTATCCCATAAAGTGTTCAGTCTTCAGTGATCAATAAGTATATATTCCAGAAGTAAGGGTTCCGCTTCTGTGCAAGAAAGATTAAATCCTTTCTCTTTCTACAATATCATTTACGCATCCTACACCTCTTGCACAAACCCCAAAACCTTCACCCTTTCCACTACACTTAAGTTCAGACTCTTCTGAATCTCATTCTAACATCCCATACAAAGCCCGACGAATTCCTTCGTACTCCAGGCTGCACTGCACCCGTTCCTTTGAAACTTTGTCAACTGCCCCACAAACGAACAAACTCACCTATAAATACTTTGTTTTTGTTTGTTTGTATGGTGTTTTTACGTTGCATGGAACCAGTGGTTATTCAGCAACGGGACCAACGGCTTTACGTGACTTCCGAACCACGTCGAAAGTGAACTTCTATCACCAGAAATACACATCTCTCACACCTTAGTGGAACGCCCCAGAATCGAACTCGTGGCCAACGAGGCGACACGCCAACACCATACCGACCACGCCACTGAGGCGCTTACGTATAAATACTGACAATATTCATAAGTGAATCTATGAATTTTCTTTCTGGGGTAGTTGAACAGGTGTTAAAGAATGGGAGCAGGAAGAAACTGGTCGAGCTTTGTGTGGGAAGTTAGCATGAGAATAAGGAGAGGCTGAACTTGGCGCGTCTGGGAAGGGTGAATGCTTTGGTGTTTGTGGATCCTGCAGAAAGGG
>NC_061094.1:30978842-31012507 GCF_015104395.2 Macrobrachium nipponense
TTACGCTACTTATTTGATTCGTAACTTGAGGTCGACTTTTTCAGACAATAGGTTTTAAATTGCTCTCATTATTATGCCTTTGGGCTTTCATAATAAAACATCAACGTCAAAATTCTTAACGCTAAAAAGGCACATCCCCCCGCACCCCCCTCAAAAGTTTAGGACCCAGTGCCAGATGATAAGATGAGCAACTGAAGTTTTGTCGTCTTTTATGGGCTTCCTTCGATTCAATGCGTTCCAAAAGTTTTGATGGCCGGCGTCTCGAGTAATGAAGTTGTTAGAGTTCAACAAAGATTACTGGCTGCTTTATTTCAAATAGTTTTTTTTTATTATTATTATTATTAAAGACTTACAAAACCGTTGAGATACACAAGAGTAGATTTACATAGTAAAAGTTGACATAAACAAACAGAAAATTATTTACAATTAGAAACTTTAATAACCTATTCATTTTTCAGAAAAAAAAAATTAAAATAAATGTCATTTTTCAAAAAGTTAATTTTTCTAAAAAAAGGAACCGTAATTATTCTTTATTATATTGCCATGTATTAAATATAAGCCTCTCCTGTTATTATTGATATTATTAATAAGTAACCTTATGATATCATTTGTAACCATATTCAAATCATTCCTAGTACAACATATCGTATATATATAAAAACACAATGAAGATACACACATTCCTCATTCCTCCTACATTTATCTTTGTATTGAAGTCAAATATCAAAATTTCATATTGTTCTCCGGCCCAAAATTACAATTGACAGAGGGACGGGAGATCCCGTGTCCCTTTCTACCAAGGGCCTGAGGCACAGAGAAGAGGAAATGAAGTCTGGGAAAGGAAGTGAACAGCATTTAACCTAGAATCGAATTAAATGGTTTTATCTATTAAAGCAAACTTTCGAGAAGTTAAGTCATGGCTTCAGAGGAAGAGAGGTTTTGGTGTACCCTGAACTTGAATCCGGCATATTCACTTCTCAGTCAATAGATTTTCCGAAATTCTCATATAGCATATTATAATGTCACAAAGCAAACTGATATTAGTATTAAACCACTCCCTATAACGGCTCACATTTCTGCATGTGACAGGTTGTGGATCAAATATAACATGAACCTTCACGAACTATGAAGTTACATTCTGTTATAAGCAGTTATACAAGTAACAATGTAATTCATTAACTGAATGTATAGTTAAAATTATTGTTGAAAATTCCTACTCAGTTTTTGTTATGACAAACTCGACTCGACTCACCCCTCTCACTAAGGCCGAAGTAGCATGTATCAAAAACGAGCACAGAACAGATTCTTCGCTAATTTCTTGGAAACGGCCGGCTTCAGGCTAACAGCTCTTGTTATCGACTAATAGAAATCAGGGACGTCTTGATCCTTGTCTGTCTACTAATTACAGTGATGAAATACCTTGCTACGTGGCTTCAAAATAAATACATAAAATAGCAAAAAAAAAAAAAAAAACACACGCACACAGTTGATTAGGCTTGTTTCGCTCTCCGAACCGTCTTTGCCGCCCCCAACAAAAATAAAAATGACGCCCCTGATAGAAATCTATGTAAAAAAAAGGAACCATTTTAATTTTTAACCAAAAATCAGAAATATGGCCAATGACCCATTCCAGCTGTAGGGATCATGAGACCTTCAATAGAGTTCAAATTTGACAGTATATTGAATGGTCGAGCGGTGTCACTGCTTTAGAATGTGTGCTCGATAAAACTTCTCATCTTTAACAGTTCTCAGTAAAGAGCCAAACTTGATTCTGAGTGAGAGAGAGACATTTGTACCCCAAGTTAGCCCATTTTGTTAATTCGTTAGATTTTGAAAGCCCAGAATTTTCTATGAGCTTGAACTTAAGTGCTCAAATTTTGTCTCTACTGTCACGTAGACTTCTGTTTCATTCCAAGTCCACACACCACTTCACAATAGAAGTGTTAGCTTGAGAGCAACCGGAAAGTGGTTTCCTGAGTTCTTTTAAATGTGAATGCGCGGCAATCCAATCTCGGGTGTTTGATTAGATATTTCGCACTGCTTAAATGCAAAATTAAAGCCAAATTTCTCTCCAGCAATTTTTACGAGAAGGGTGCTATGATAGCAAAGGCTATTCTCTTATTCATCTTTCTAATTTGTTAGTAAATTTTATTATTTTTAGGTAGTCTTTTCACTCGTGTATATATATATTATATATATATATATATATATATATATATATATATATATATATATATAATATATATATATATATATATATAGCTACAATTTTGTGTGTGTGTGTATATATATATATATATATATATCTATATATATATATATATATATATATTTATATTTATATATACGTTGCCCGTTGCAAGATTCGCACCATGACCGCTTTAGGAACAACTATAGACAGTGACCTAGACCACTGAGCCATCAAGAGAGATAGGAGTTGATATCGGCTCTACTGTCCATAATGCCATGTTGAAATTCCAGGTTTTAGTACTTGGTATCGGTATCAACTCGCTTCCACCATGAAGGATGATTGCTAAGTTTGTAACACGTGGCATAAGTTATCGCCAAGATATTAAATGGGTATTAAATGATATTTGTGACCTAATATCCATGGTGGAGTTGGGTTAATATCGATTCTGAGTGAAGAACCTGAATTCGACAGGCATAATATTATGTATAGCAGGGTCGACATCAGTTTATACATCGCTTAGCAGCTCAGTGGTCAAAAGTCACCGACATCATTGTTTTTTAACTAGGCAACAGTTTGACTCCCAATGTTGAAGTTCACTCTCGACGTGTTCGGAAGTCACGTAAAGCCGTTGGTCCCGTTGCTGAATAACCTCTGGTTCCATGCACCGTAAAAACACCATACAAACAAACAAACAAACTAACCAATGTTGACAAGGCACTGAACAATTATAATTCCCCTTGGGTGTAAGATATCCCAAAGGTACTGGGAATTGGATATTAAACAATATTTGTGAATGAAAGAAAAGTTCACGGTTTACTGAGATGGTTTAATATCGATTCTATGTATGGGACCTGAATTTGACAAGTACGTATATGTGCATCAGATTCGATGTAATTTTACGTTTTTCTTGATGGTTCAGTGGTCTAAGTCATTGTCTCATGGCTTGTAAAGCAGGCAGTAGTTTAAATCCTTCCACAGAAGAAGCACTTTTCTTACTATAGGTACTGTAATGGGCGTTGTGCCTGTCCGTCTGTCATTCAATAACGGCCAAACGGCTGGTCCGATGGGCATGAAACTTGGAAGGGTTATCGTGGGGACCCTTAAAATGGTTTATAATGGGGTTTCATCCTACCTCCCGCCCCCCTTCGAAGTGGGTTGTCGTGAGAAGGGATTCCCTGAAACGGAATTGGTTCTGCCCGTGAACTGGGCTGGTTATGCCCGTAGACTTAGTTACTTAACGAATTTATCATGTATCAAATGCTCTTGCACAGAGCCCACATCATTAGCCGTGCATCAAATTGGCTAACGCCGAACTGTAATGGTAAATGGTTTTTTTCAATCTCTCCACTTTTATTTTCCTTTTTTTTTGTTTTCCGATATCAAAGGGGTATTATTGCTAATCAATTCCCATTTAGTGCAAGTTAAGTCCTTAATATAGTGAACTGGATATTGAACGATATTCGTGAATTTAGGAAATTTTAAGGTGTTTGTAAGAAAATTCACAAACACACACATTAATATGTGTGTATATGTATACATATGTAATTTATATATATAATATATATATATATATATATATATATATATATATATATATATATGTATGTATATATTGTGTGTATGTCTGTATACATATATAATTATATTGCGTATCCATAGTTTAATGATTACAGTTTTGTAATCATGTAGTATGAGTTGAATGATTGTCCTGATCCTCTTCCCCTCTTGCAGTTATAATTTTCCTTACAGTGGAAATTCCTCGCCTGAGTAATAAAAAAAACTGGATTCTGCCTAAAAACTGTATAAAACAACAGCGGAGACCATAATTACTATGTTACAGGAAAAAAAACTCCCATATTACAAGATATAATAGTGCGGGAAATGAATGATTTACGTAAGTTCACGCAAGACGTGCGATATCGTTGAAGACATTACAATACAACACTGGAGCCAAGCCTATCTCTCTACTGGATGTTTTTCAGAAAGCTATTATAAAAACACACCGATTGATGGTATGTGCTGACAACATTTACAGCCATCAGCAACAACGAAAAAGATGACAAACACCTTGGGAAAGAGAATGTGCTCTGTCCTCCTGTTGACCTTGGGGAAAAACGAATTTCTTATTATACGTATTCTCAGAATGCATCTGTCGTCCTGTTGACCTTGGAGAAAAACTAATTTCTCAATATACGTATCTCATAATGCAGCTGTTCATTTCAAACGTAACCAATGATGGAGTTATAGGGAAAGAGGAATATAGAATTATAAAATGAATGTACTAAATGCCATGTACCACTATACTGACAATGAGGATGATACTATGCAAATGTAAAAAACGAAAATAAACAATTTCTAGACGCAATTCAGTACCTGCTTTTGAAAGAATATCGCCTTGCTGTACAACCATGAATACGTAGCCACAGTGAACACGCAAGCTCATTCAAGGTCAGGGTATTCAGTTTTCAGTTTTTTTGTTTTTTTAACTGAAAACAATTGCTCCAAGTTGTCCTCAAGATTCTTACAATAGACAGTTTATAAAATATAAGGGAAATACGAGGAAAAATAAATATTTGATATAAAGCAAATCTTTTTTTCTTTTCGCCTATACTTCTAAATCCACAACAACAGCGGCAGCAGCAGTAAAATAATAATAATAATAATAATGATAATTTCTAGAACGAAGGAATAAACGGATAATGGGTTCTGTGCATTAAAACCAGGTTTATTGGAGCCTTTCTAAATATGCAAATGTCAAGATTTCCTCTCGCAATAACAATGGAGTTCTTACAGATGGCAGAGTAATTACGAAGAAATAATAGTCGCAGGAATTAGAAGGAACAATAGTAGCTTGATATATGAGTAAAATACAGCACAATTAAACGGATGCAGTAGATTAGGAAAGAATCCATTAAACTAATGTAATAGTTACGAAGAGTATAATTTAAATGTTTACATCATTTTGTAAAGAAAAAACGTACATTCGAATGTAAATCTGTACCAATGGTACTCCACAAATCGTTCCGTAGCCTGTCTTCCTGTAGGCATAAGGATTTCTGCTGGGACCACAGTTATTTTTCCCACAGACATATTGACAGGCAAATACAATGATTACGATTCATTTTAATTCTATGGCAAAAAACGTGATGGATGTGGTACATATCTTGAATTATTAACCCAAATGCATCTTTTTAATTACTGCACAACCGCATCATTCACGAAGAGGAGATGCCAATGTACTTCATCCCCTCATTAGGTTCTCTGGCGGGTATTTGAAGGGTCGTTCATTGGATACACTCAAAATGAAAATAACATTTTAAGGCAATATTCATGATAAAGTTCGAATATTAGCAGTTGAAATTGGTCATGGGACTTTCAAAGCACAAAAGTTGTCTTCAGGAAAACGAAAATGCCAGAAATGTGCAGCCGTAGGAGCTGGCCTCCCACGTGGCTACAAAATCTGATTGTTGAAGAGAAAGACTGGCCGCCGAGGTGATAGTGTAGCGGATTCGGACTAGTGGCAACGTCTCTGGAATACAAATGAGCCAGCTCCCGGAGGCCATAGTATGCTAGATGCAAGTGACCTTCCCTGTTGAAGGGAGAGGGTCGTACAGCATTTCTGTACGGTCACCGAATTGTCTTTCTAGTACTCGCAGAGTGGACGAGAAATCTGGTTGTTGGGTTTAGTTTCTTTTTTCCTCTTAATTTTCTTCTTATTTTAAATCTGGGAAACGTTTCCATTGAGATCATGGAGGTGTGGGAAAAGTCCCCAATTTCAGCTTTTCTCTTTCCTTCTTTGATAACATTACATCATTTGGATTAGTAATGGATTAAACTAAGGTATATTTTGCTCTCTTTTAAGCTTATACTTATGACCATATTCTAATTTTTTCAATTTGGCCACACACACACATTATATTCATGTGTCTCATTGTGTGTCCGTGTGAAAGTACACGCACGTGCATGCCTGTGTCTGATATTTGCGTAAACTTTTTAACCATGCGAAGAAATGTCAGTTTTTCTAGAGCAAGAAAAAAATCATCTTTCAAGGCAAAATCGACTCAACCAAGTATTCTGAAGGATGGCACTATTTACGAAAGACTGGTTACCCTGTGAAGTTGTCATAGCCTGCAGGGTTCTTTCGTTATCTGTCATCGAGCAATAGCTTGGTTGATATCCGTGCTCGTTACCTACGGTCTCCCATATTTCAAGATATTGCGCTACTATTCGTTTATAACAAAAGATGGTTGCAGTCACAAAAAGTAGAGAGAAACGCTTAGAAATCTGAATGAAATGCAATCGTCTTGCGAAACCCGTCCAGAGAGTACACATTCTCTCAAGACCTGCCTGACGATGTGAAAATGAACTCTGTTATATCTCTGTGGTGAAAGTTGACAGGCAACTTCACTGCCATTCCCTCAGCGCTGGCCTTAAGGTACGGGAAACTGGTCGGAACGGAATGAAGACCGTGCACGGAATAGGAAGAAACCCACAGGGTAGTAATAAATACGCCTAAACAGCGGTAGTATAATTATGCTCGACTCGATATTCAGATCACTTGTAAATTCTTATTTTTTCATTCAGATTAATGTGATTTATTTCGCAACATTGCTTACACTTCACAATGATCATAATCAGCGAGGAGGAGACAAACTAAGTTAACTTCTCATAAATAGTCTTGAAATGAGTCTAGTTTACCCGAGTCTATATTAGAAAGCTTGTACAACATGCCCCTCCCCACCCTACCCACCCTCCGCCACTGCAAATTAAAAAAGACGGGTTTCTGTGAGTTGATTTTTTTTTTTCATTTTTGTTTTGAGAATTCTCGTGTTCGAATATGCATTACGTAGTGCGATCCCTTTTTGTGTGTGTGGGATTACTCTAAAGGTCTGCTTGAGGAGCAGCTGGGGTGCAAATATCTCGTGTTTAATTTTTTTTCTTATAGGCACAATAAGTTGTTTTGCATCTCTCTCTCTCTCTCTCTCTCTCTCTCTCTCTCTCTCTCTCTCTCTCTCTCTCTCTCCTTCTCTCTCTCTCTCTCTCTCGTAGTGAAAAGCTGTAATCCGTTGGATGTTGTAAACCTTATTACTGTGTCACAGAGCCATGGTCCTTTGACGCCAGAGATGCATCGTTTTCTTGTGAAACCTTTAAGGAAAATATAATTTTTTCGCGTAACTGATATAATTCAAACATATACATAAATACGTCCGCACGTTATATCCATATGATTATATCATAAGTAATTGTTTAGTGCAATACGTCTTAGGTTCCGCGAACCTTGCCGATGTAGTTCTTTATTCTAAGAAAATCTCGGCACAGGAAAAGTGAATTTGAATAAGACTCAAGGGATGATACGTTTTGAACATGGGAACATTTTAAAATATTGCTTGTATAGACGTCTTGTACATCTTGTTTCTTTGTAGGATTTATCTCTGAACGATTCAACAGTCCAATGATACAAGTAAAGCAGGAACGAGGGTCATTTCGGAATCGTAAAGCCAACTAAGAATTTTTAAAGCCTTTCCGATAGCCTGGCGCGAGTAGCAGGGTAATTTTACCTCTTGTTATCGTCACAGTTGCGGCGAAGGAAGGAACTGCTCAGAATTGCAGTCTGGAAGCCCCTGGATGAAGTAGCGCGAACATATAACTTCTTGAGTGACTGGCGAAATGATTCAAAATGCACCACGGCCCAAAATGTGATATCATATATAGACCTTGTTTTCGAGAATCAAATAACTTAAATATGGGCCAATTTTCTGCACAATCTACAGGAAAGGATCTGTTTACTGAGAGTATACTGAGCTATATATTTCACAGCTGCTGATGAAGGTGGTAAATTGCAAGATCACTAAACTGGTTTTGTAGGAAGTTAGTCAACACTGGCGAATTACGCGCTGTTTGTCATGCGTTTATGAATGCGCTAAAAATCAGTGACCCCCGAAATAAAATGGACATAGTGGGAAGTTATGCAGACCTCACTGATCATCTTCCAAGTAATGCCGTTACCATATACATCCTTCGAATTTAGAATGGAAAATTGTATGAAATAAATGCTCAAAACACATTCGTCATGATTTAGAATGTGGCCCACGAACCCTGATAAAATTCAAAACAAAACAAAACAAAAAAAAAACATGAAGCAGAAAACCAAGAATAGTATATTCTTAATTGCTGCTATTTCTGAGCCCATCAAATTTGGAGCAACATGAACCCATTTATGCTGGGAAAGAAGAATCCTTTCCTAAAGAAGCTATGATCTAGAAAATACAAACAAACAAAACAATTCATGGCTAGAAACATTCCAAGAAAAATTGCGGATAATGTAATGCGTAGCTATTTTTATCGCATTGTTGGAGTTACTGTGAAAGAGTTCGTAAGACTCTGCGATTTCCCGATAATGGGTCACGTGGGCCCAGGTGCAGGTGAAGCTAATGAGTATAATAAAAACGCTGCTAACGAAGGCGAATCTAGAAGTCTCTAAGTGTGACCTTTTCTGCGAAAGGGGTCTGGGTTTTAGAATGAAGTGGAAAATCTGGTTTGGATAATATAGGACGATATTGATGATACTGACTCGATAATGTTCCTAACAGAGGCCATCGTTTCCAGTTTGACTTTTTTTACGAGCTCTGCTTTTTTTCTCTCTCTCAATTTTGCTCGCACTCCTTTCAGCTTATCAGCCAGGCTGTTAGAAATATGGAAAAGTTTTCAGCAGATATTCTGTTCTTTAATAATCTTCCTGATCAGTATCCTTATTCACTCAATCATGTATTCATTAGTCCATCTTACTTATTCGCAAGTTCCTCTAACTCAATGGACGACTCCATGTGAATGAAAGCAGTCTGTGGATGAAATCCGTCCATCTGTCTGACTGGGGTTGTCACCCGTTCCCGTCTGCTAATTATCGTCTGGCATCCTTTCGATGTCTCGATAAGGTGAACGTCTATACGGGCGGTAAAAGTGCATCACTAGGGTTCTTTAGCTGTGCTACTCAGTAGGTCAAAAGTAGCAGTTATCAGAAAAACTAGGAAGCTTTACCAGCCATGCAAAGTTGCACCCCATTCAACTGACAGTCACTGAAAGTTGTACAAAAGCACTCGCAAAGCACCAACGTCATTACACCTCTAGAAGACGCCGAATAGAGTGTTATTACTTCGGTATAAAATGAATTTTGACTGGGTAGTGGTGGTGATGGATGGCTCCTCGTACAGAGCGTGTACCTTTAGGTGGCACTGCCTTTGCCTCGTACGTGGGTGCGATGGTTTCCTTCCATTATTGTGATGCCCTTTCGCATTAAACGCCCATTTTATTTCCGTTATTCATTCCTAACTGCTGCATTCACTTGCTAATTGCAAATGAATTTCCCGGGGGAGGCCGCGTCTTAATGGAAATCGAAAGGTGGGAGGAAAGGAGAAGCCCCTGGGAGAAGGTTCCCGTGAGTGGGTGGTCGACGTCATTGAGAAATTCTCCCTAAAGACAGCTTTCGATTATTCTCCTCTTCGTCTGGTTTTGTCCTCCTCGTCTCGTGTCGTCTTTTATTGCTCCGAGGGAGGGGATGGAATCCGAGACTTTCTTCAAAGACGACTGCCGATATGATGCACTGGGATTTCCCACGAATGACGCCATGAAAATGGTTTCCCGTTGTTTTCTATTGATCGTTTAAGAGAATAACGTTCTCGAGCGTTTGCTCTCGTCTGTTTCTCTTCTCTGCAATGATTACTTCATTAAGGTCACACACACACACACACACACACAGTACCAATATAGAGGCAGTCAACAAAAGCTGAACATTACAATAACAACGGATTTCTTCGAATATGTAGCTGTTTTGTATTTAGAGAGAAAACGGTGATGTTATAATATTAACAACATAATACCCTAGTCTTTACTGCGCACAGCATTTTCAAACGTACAGGGTCCTTCCAGAATTGAAGCTCGTACATTTCTCCCGACACGCTTTTCAAACCATGGAGTCCCTCGTGTGGAGTCCTTTACTGAAAATTTGACTTTGTTCATATCCTTCCCAACAAGATATTTTGTAAAATGGGATTGACAAAGGTTTTTGCTTGTATCTTATGAAAAATGAACGTTTTATATATCAATAAATGCGTCCTGGAGCCGAATGGATACAGAACGGAGAGTTGCCATAATCTGAATTTGTTTTTCTTGTGAAAAAACGGAAATTTATAATGGCGGCATCAGGAAAAGTTAAAAGATCAGGGAAGTCAACTAGTAGTATTATTTACGGGAATTTGGTTGGAATGCCAATCCGATTAATTTGGAATACTTTAGTCGATATGAGCAAGTCAGAGGAATAAATAATCGTATTGGGCGTCAGCTTTTGTTTGTGATACTGGGCTAAAGCTGGATGTGTTCTCCGAAAAGGACAAAAGTTTAGGTACAAGAAGGCAAAAACCAACAAAAATAAATAATAAAAAAAAACAATAAAATCGATAAAAAAAAAAAAAAAAAAAAAGACGCGTGCATTGTGAGGTTTGTTGTCTGTAAGAGAAAGTAGATTTTGTAAAGGTTGTTTTGTGAACAGGCCAGCAACAGCTCCAGTACCTGAACGGACAGTCTCTCTCTCTCTCTCTCTCTCAATGTTACCAAACCGTAACACAACACTTCCCCTCCGTTATGGCCACCCGAAGATGGGTCTGAGTCCCTCCACTAATCTTATTTCACGCCATCACGGCCTGTCTATCCATTGAATGCTCCAACCTTGTGAATCGCAGTATTTTGTTTATGCAGGAAAATTAGATAAATATAACTATGTAAACAGTTATGAATATTTTTTGTGGTAATTGTAAAAAATTATAAGTCATAATTTCAGCAACTTCGCGTCTGAAACATTTTCCATCCAATATTTCTAGGTAATGCTCCAACCTCTAACTCAATTCCTTATTCTCTCTCTCTCTCTCCTCTCTCTCTGCATCTTTTCATTGCTGGTCCCCCCGCCCTTTTTTTTTTTCCAAAGAAGCAATGAAGCGTCGGTCAAAGTAAAAGTACTTAGGTGAAGCGGTCGATCTTCAACCGGTCACAAAGGGTTTGGCTTCGCCCCACCGGCTAAACTCTAGGAAAATACTTCCTATATCCCCTCCCCTCCCCATCATACTTGCCACCACTCCGTTTGCAGGTTGGTTTTCCTACTTTCCTCACATATAACCAGAGGGTAATCGTTTTACTAATTTCTACTGCCCTTTCTTTCTTTGTAAATAAATTGTGACGCCTTATATTAGCGAGTTCTTTCATATTTTACAAACGACTGTTTCTCCCTTTTCTCTCGCTGCCACCATTGATAAAAAATGCGTTCAGCTGTTCTTCAGCATTGGTGTATTATTTCAAATGGTCAATGGGAAAACGCATTTCACTGTATATATTCCAGACCTGTTATTCATGTCAGAAATGTGCGTAACTTAATGGCTTCGGAAACATTAAGGCCAAAAGGCCAATCGAAGATAAACTAATGTTAAGATTAAATTAAGAATTGCTGATTAAAAATTACCATATTTAAATACGCAGAAAAAAAATATATGAGATCCACATAAAGATATAGATAAAGATTAGGCTATAACAAACAATAATAAATCTGCCGTGAAAATGAGCGTCCCTTTTTTTGTATTATCGAAACAACCCACGATCGCACGAGTATAGAAAAATGACATGGGACTTGGAAACTCGATCCAATCAAATAGCCGGGAAATTACAATAAAAACAAAACTAAACCATCAGATTAGAAGGCTGCAGCATAAGGGAGCGAGGTGCGTAAGTCAACCACGAGTTTCTTTCTTTATTTTACTTTTTATTATTAGGGCTTCTATCGCAACGATTCCTCTGCGAAAGGTCATCAGGCAATGCCCCTCCCCCTAGTATAAGGAGGACTCTCTCCTGAAGCCAGAAATAATCTGCTCCTGTTGTTAATATTACCTTGAGACAGAGAGAGAGAGAGACAGTTTCTCTCAACTGGGAAATCCACCTTGTAAGCTGATCAATATCTAGGATACAGTAAATTAAATTGTGCTCAGTTTTCATGTCTATATCCTTGAATATGCCGTCACAAGAGTACGTGTATCTTGTATCAGAACTCACATTTGAACACATGGCAACATATTTCTTTAAAAGTCTGAAAAAATATGTAAGTTTACATTAATTTAGTATTTAAGTATTTATTCTTTATAAATAATGTAATTTTCCCGTCCTCATATAGTCCACAGTTGCAAACAGATCCAAACATTAGTTGATAGATGAAAACAATAACTACTAGGTTAATTCACGAAGAAAATATAATAAATCGTTATGTTCCCTTCAGCAAATAGAAAAGGACAGAACAGCCAACAAACATTATAGGAAAACACGACCTTCGTGGACAACCCGAAGGAGCGGCGATCCGCGATCCCTTGGCCAGAAGCCAACTCTCAACAGCTTTCTAACTCAATTCTTCGAGGGCTGGGCCACGTGTTTTAGGTCAGCATTGTTTTGTTACTTCCTTCCAAGGACAGAGACAAGGAGTCAGAGCATTGTTCCAACCAGTACCAGCTGAGGTAACAAACCTTGAATATGTTTGACAACGTAAAGTGTATGATTTATCGCTTACTCGGGGAGTAGGACTACAACTACTATGTTGTTGTTGGTGGGGAAGTAGGAAAGGTCATGCAAGAGCCTAAAAAGGTCTGAAAAGGGGGCTTTGCACCGAGTTAAAGATACAGGAATTATACGTTAAGATATGATATTTATTATTTATTATTTATGAATGAAAATGAAAAAATAAATAATTTGCATGTTAACAGCACACAAAAAATTATTTCTACAAAAATATAGCGTGTTTATTTTAATTTTCGTTGGTGAAACAAGGCTTCTATTTGACTGTAGATTTTAGCACGTTTTAATTTACGTGAAGTTACGAATATAATGTTTACAACTTTAGCATGAGGGGAAAATCTTGCACACGTCCCGAGTAAGCTGGAGGTCGGATCACGCCTTGTTATATTTATTAAAAAGTTTCTCTTATTTTGTGTAGCTCCGTAGGGGTTTCGTGCCATCGGAGCACCTCATGCAATGTACTGTAAGCATTACCCTAGCTGCAACCCCTTCCATTCCCCCCAGCGCCCCAGGGGCAGGGTCAGTATGGTGTTTGGGGCGCCACCTCGGTGGCCGCGAGTTTGATTCTCGGACATTTCACTGAGGGGTGAGAGATGTGTATTTCTGGGGACAGAAGTACACTCTCGACGTGGTACGGAAGTCACGTAAAGCCGTTGGTTCCGTTGCTGAATAACCACTGGTTCCAAGCAACGTAAAAACACCATAAAAACAAACAAACCTTTCATTCCTTTCACTCTACCTTCGTTCTTTTTCTCTTTCTTCCATCTGGCTTTCCACCCTCTCCTAACAACTGCAATATTCTCCTCCTGTTAAACCTTTCAAACCTTTTTTCACTGTCAATCAATTTCCGTCTCAGCTCTGAATGACATCATAGGTCCTAGTGCTTGGCCATTGGCCAAATTTCCATATTCTATTCTCTTCTATTATTTTCTGCAGATAAATAAATCTGTGATTTATTATTGGTGTTGTTGTAATCATACTTTCTCTTTCTCTGTCCAGACATTCCAGTAACTCTGAGTGTTGGAGACGCCTCATGACACAGAGAGAATGAGAAGCTTGTCCCCAAAGGAAGCCTCAATTTCAAGTAAAAACTTACGGATATAAAATTCTATGAAGAACAAATCAATCTGCTGTATATTGGTAAGTAAAAGATATCGTTATAAGTAGATGTATAATTTTTTCTTTCGCTATCTCCTTTAAGGTCTTGAGGGGGAAAATAAGAAATTTATTGTTAGCTTCTTATTAATACATGCCTGCAGAACATGGTTTTCTGGCAGTGTCATGGAGGATTGAGTTTTGAAATTACAGTTGCAGATTGGTTTATGATAATAATAAAACATGCAGTGTACTTTAAATTCGTTTCAATCCTTGCCTTATATTTTTATCTTTGCACAACAAACATTATTTTTTTTGAAAATTTTTGTATCGTAATCTGTGGACTCAATCCTTATCGGCATATTGCGCTGCGGACTATTTTAACAATCGTGCATAAAATGAACTTATTGTTGATAATACCAACCAAAGTTGCATTATCTTGGTACTAACTCAAGAAGCCTTCAGGTCGTTCGATATCCTTGATGCGAATTTTGGATCAACATCGAAACAGTTACTTAAATAGCCGAAATAATTCAACCTGACAAAAAAAAGCGGAAAAATGTTCAGGTCAGGGCGCCATGTTTACGTGAGCGGTAGAATTTCAGGTTTATCATGTGTGTGCCTGTGCGTGTACGTGTGCGTGTGCGTATGTTTTTAAGTTCTTTACGTGGATGATGAGATGAGAAGAAGGAAGTTTCCGCGATTAAGCAAATCCTCTGTGTTTTCCGCTGTTCGTAAATTACAGTATGAAACGAAAGTTCTTTTCCGCCGGAGAGGAAATGAGATACCAAATTCTTAAAACAGGGGAGAATAGTGTAATGCCAGTTGCATTTGTTTTCCAAGAGACTGACGACTTGGAATGCCTAATTGGCTGTGGAACAATACCGTAATTATGATCAGAGATGAAGTTTGAAGAGTCGTGTCCGCTTCATTCTGTTTACAGTCGTTTTGGATCCGGTTCTCCATTTAATTTCTCTCTTCTTTCTTCAGTTCTCTCTTGATGGTGGCCTTTCTACTTTGAGGGTGTAATAAAAGTATAACTTCGTATGTTTCTTTAGGTCCAGTGTTAAGTACGGTATTATTTCTTCCCATTTTATGTAGTAAGTCTTAATGTACTCTTTGCGGTAAGAAAACGTATGATTTACCTACGAGAATTTTGATTTCCAAGGAACCTAACCTTGTCTCTTAAACTAACATCGGTGAATTCACCCGGAGCTTTGTGTTCCCCAGAAAGCCGCCACCTGAGGGCCTTTCATTTCAGGAACGACGAGCACTTATCAGACCTCTGAAATGCACTGCACTTCAGATGTTGGCGGTCATATGTCAACTTGCTTATCTGCATATTTTCCTCAAGCCACCAAATAAGAAAGTTCCTTCAAGTCCCCTAAATCGTCATTCCGTGGTGAATGAAATCGTTCGAAAGCTTTTGATTCATCTTTTGCCTCCCAAAAAATGGTGTTGGATTTAGGAATGCCGTCGTTATTCGTGATCTATTCCTCTCGTGCGGAGGGGATATGGTCATCGTGAGCTTTGTTATTAGTATCTTTACTAACAGAGCAGCTTTGACGTTATGTTGGAAGTGGGCTGCTGACGGATAGTTTTGTTGGAAAGATAGTTTTTCTTGCTATAATATTTTCATAATGAGTCAAGAAGAAGCATAACCTCAATACAATGAATACGATAATAATAATCAAGGTGATAATAATTAACAAATCTCCTCAACACCTACAAATTTCTCATGTCTGATTCAGTTATTAAAAAGATAAAGCTAAAAGAAACAGTCTCAGATATCATGAAGGAAATGTGAGAAAAGTTTCCATTGCATAATTTTTAAATATCTTAGCATTTCACTAAAAGCAGTGTAGGATGACAATTAACAAGCCATAAAGTTTGCCATCGAAAACAGAAAAAATGAAAAGAACCAACCAAGTCAGGCACAATTTCATGTGATCATTTATCCTTGATTGTTTTCCAGGAAGCATAAAACTCCCTTTCACCATGCAAAGCTAGCTTTCAGTGACATGCCATTACATTTTTCGAAATGCAGTGGTTGCTGCCATTCGATGGGAAAAATAACCATAAAGCAGAGGCAAGGAAATTTGTGTAGAAACAACACATGTATTAAGGATTAGGACAAGACGAGAGAAGTCTGAATGCAGATTAAGTACGACTTTAGTTTATGCAGTTTATTATACCCTCTATTCATGCCGCACTTACTTGATAAGTAACACGAAGAAAGGAATGTACTTACTATTTTCTCCATCTTTCGTCGTATACGAGCTGCGATACAGTCCGACGATGACCCGTCTAAGGACCCTTCGAATTCCAAGTACAGAGAATAATTTTTGGGCTGCAATGTACCCTTGGGCCTCACCACCCAAAACTGATTGGGCTCGTACTCGAAAGCATCGTTTAAGGGTATCGGCTGTCCCGTCGACCCATCCTTGAGTTCGGTCTTGGTACATTCATCTGCTTCACATGCACCACAAGGTAATCGATGGGCTCAATCACGCCAATGGTGATGGTGTTTTTACCCTCGAATCTCCCCGTTTCAAGGTCGGGGTGCAGGAAGAGGTCATAGTGAATGGGAGTGGTGGCTCTCGGATGCGATACTCCCTTTCCCAAGGCTCCTTGGGGGCCGCCGCTGTGGTAGTGCTAGAGGGGGGAACTGGGGTTGGGTGAGGTCGTTGGGTGGTCATGTGCCTTTGCGTTATAGTCGCCTGGGGTCTTTGAGTCGGAGGAGAGGATCGATGCTCGTGGTTCGGCGCTACGCCAAAAACTTGAGCGAGGTTACTTTGCGAACCCGCGGTCATGTGACCTCCCGGATCATGCCAGTCTGGGCCAGAGGAGCACCCCAGAAAGCGCCACGCAGGCGATGCATAAGACCAGCCACCAGGAACAGCAGAGCAGCTGTCGATCTTCTTACAAATACTTGACCCATTTCAGCGGGAGCTGGAACGTTCTCACTGACTTTCGAGTTGACTTTCACTGTTTGTTCATTGAAGTTGCTAGTCTGAAAAATAAAGAATATAAATGGCGTTAGATGGTGAAGCTTTGACAATGATTATAAGACATAGTGTGCAAACGTAATATGAAAAACCTAGAGAATCACTGTCTTTTCGAAAGTGCTTGTAATATTTAATAACAGTATAATAAACACCTTTGATTCTTACTATTTTTGCTCTACAGTGCTATTTATTATGATTACGTGTGTGAGCATGCCATACACACACATACACACAGAATTGTGTATACTGCAGTTGTGGTACGATGTAGTGAATAATCATGAAATTCGAGACACTTGTGAAAAAGTTGTTAATATAACGTAGACAGCAATAAAAATGAGAGTTTCGATTATATGATACAATCGTGTTTGTACAATAACCTAAATAGTGTAATTGAATTGAATTTCTTCAATAAAAGAGGGAATGGTAACTCCATTCTTCATCTTTACAAGGACATATGATTTTATTTCAAGTTCGTCTTCCCATTTTCATTATTTTTTAGTGTTTTCCTGTTTTTTTATCTTTCCCTTCTTTATATTGCTCACTGTCTCTTCATTTAGGTATTCTCTCATTTTACTCTTCCGAAAACATAACCCTGAGGTCTGGTCTTACTCTGGAGATCATGTCTATTAAAAGATGTGGGAAAAAAATGAACTTGAGAGAATCAAACGGTAACCAGCTGATCAAAATTCGCGGACATCATTTGACGGACCAAGCCCGGACGCAAAACTCCGCGCAGCCACTTAATCCCGTCATAGAATCGGTCCGTGACACAGGATTAGACGTAAACCGGCATTAGCACCCTGACAGAAATGGATTGAACGGCTTTTGCGAGGTAATGGTCGTAATCCCGTAATACTGTTGTGAGCCACTGGTGTCGATAAGGTCTGAAATTTGAATCAAAACATTACCGCATCCGTTAAATGTCACAGTCGCTAAAAAGGGGGTCATGTTTGTTCAGCTCTTCTCAGAACGGAAGACCCGGAATTCCTCATCATTTTGCCGTGGCCGTCGTATCTTACTTAATACGAAGGATTAATCAGTCCAATTGTTCAGAACATGAACATCTCGTTCCAGTATCATGTCAGCAGTCTGAGACCAAATCCTATACCGCTTTAGATGTATTTTTAGACCTTAAGAGCGCAATTGATCACTCAATATTCACGTAGGCCTACTCAGGACAAAAGACATCTGACACGTAAGAAGTTGAGCTGATACTGGTTCCGTGATTCCTAACATCAAAGATGGATTTAAGTCTCTCCACTCCGCTTTTGAAGAGCGTCTGCCAGAGAAATACTTCGTTCGTTTTTCCCGTTCTTGAAAATAGTCTTTTACTTACATTTTTATTTATTTCCTTATTTATTTGTTTGTTAGTTCATCTGATTTCTAAATAACTGCTCTCCTCTTTATGTATTTCCATTACCTTCTGTTACTTCTTTCCAATTAACACTTGTTCTTTGGAAGTTTGAATTTCAAGTCAATGGCCCCTGTCGGCTTTTCCATGTTAATAGGGTCCATTTTCTAAATAATAATAATAATAATAACAACAACCGCTAGATATTGCATTTTACCATAAGTCTACTCATTTGAATTGTTGTTTGTTAGTAACGCCAAAGTGGCACATTCAGGTAGCAATAGACACGTTATTTCGTTAAAGGGCAATAATTTATTGTGCTTTCTTGTCTTAGAAGGATGAATTGGCTGTCTGTTATCATATATCACCAGATGTGGTCTGTACGTAATACATTAAATCAAATAAACATCAGGGGAACGTCCATCTTGAACTAAGATAACCTCCAAATAAGCCTCTCATTCAAAAAATGAAAAGCTCTTGGAGCACGTTTTATTCCGTAAGTGCCTCAGTGGCGTGATCGGTATAGTCTTGACCTGCCACCTCAGCGGCCGCGAATTCGATTCTTTGGGCATTTCACTGAGGGGTTAGAGATGTGTATTTCTGGTGACATAAGTTCACTCTCGACGTGGTTTCGGAAGTCACGTAAAGCCTTTGGTCCCATTACTGAATACCTCTGGTTCCATGCAACTAAAAACACAATACAAACAAACAAACGAGTTTTAACCAGTGAAATATATTGAATGACAGAGTAAGGCCTTAATCCGCAATCATCCGTGAGCAGAAATGTACTCAAGTAAGTGAGAGCGATAGAGATATTTCGTAAAGTTTGTTTGTTTGTTTGTATGGTGCTTTTACGTTGCATGGAACCAGTGGTTATTCAGCAACGGGACCAACGGCTTTACGTGACTTCCGAACCACGTCGAGAGTGAACTTCTATCACCAGAAATACACATCTCTCACTCCTCAATGGAATCCCCGAGAATCGAACCCGCGACCTCTGAGGTGGGAGGATATTTCATAAAGATTTCCCTAGAAAATGAAGTAATGGCACTAATAGCGCTGCAAATAGAAGCATTGAAAATTCAACGAGGCTGCAAGGGTGGCAAATGATCCTGTCCCTCGTTGACCGCTATATATAAATCCTTAAGCAGCAATTTTCAACCGCGATGCCAAACTTTACAAACCTGAATTGATTTATTTTCGACAAATTAAGTCTTCAACTTCGGAGAGTTTCACCCCCCTATTCAATTCTTGGTAACTAATGATGAGAATTCCTATTTTATCGAAAAAAGAAGCCTAAAACTAAAGTTAATCATACTGTTAAATCGAGCATAAGTTTACAGGAAGCCCAGCTATCATAACAACCTTCTGTGATTATGGGAAAAATAAGATCTTATTATAGCGTGACCCCGTTGTATTCCACAATGGACCTCCTCTTCAAAGCTTCGAATTCGTTCCTTGCTCTTGTTTTTCCTGATTCCTATATTGCTTACTCCGTTGGGATAAAGAAAAAAAATTTGTATCCTATTCTATATCAGTTTGCCCTCTCACTGCCCCACCCCTCCTTTGAAAAAGAAATATTAAGATGAAACTAAACAACATCGTTTGTCGGTCATTCTCAAGGAACACAAGACACACATAAGTTCCCCTCTTGTCTGTAGTTTCTTTCTTAGGAAGGTCTTGAAAAATTAGCATTTTTATGAGGTACAAACTATTGTCAAATATAAAGTAGCCACAACTCCGCCTGAATGCCTTTATTCCCCCATTATTCTGTTAAGAGTCACTCGAGGGTACTGGCGCTGTCTTGTTACCATGCGCGCTAAGAATATTCGTTTCGTAAATAAAAAACTCTCTCTCTCTCTCTCTCTCTCTCTCTATCTATCTATCTATCTATCTATCTATCTATCTATCTATCTATCTATCTATATATATATATATATATATATATATATATATATATATATATATATATATATATATATATATATATATATATATATAATATAGATAGATAGTAGATAGATCTATATATCTATATATCTATATATCTATATATATATATATAGTATATATATATATATATATAATATATATATATATATATATATATATATATATATATATATTATATATATATTTATATATATATTTGATATATATATATATATATATATATATATATATATATATGTAATTACTAGCAAAAACAACAGAGCGCAACTAAACACGAAAATGAAATTTACCAAGCTTTTGAAGCGACCACCTCCCCTCCAATTAAGGATGCAACTGATTCGAATTTTAAAATGATACAACTGTTTTATAATGATAGAGACGATTCATCAGTCTAAACCCTGTTGCATGTTGTGCATGGTCCATTTCTACTTTGCAATATATAATATATATTTATATATAATATATAAATGTATGTATGTATGTTCCACAAACACTTTGAAATGCATCGAGCAATTTCAACCAAACTTGTTATACATTATGACTTACCATCTGGAAAAGAATACTGTGGGGGTAAGACATCATTGGAACCAAAGTGTGTGTGTGAGAAAGGGGTGAGAAAGGTGGTGAAACAAAAATAACTGAAAACGGAAGGTATCCATTGTTTTTAAGGTTGCTGAGATGAATAGTGACATTCCCAATGCCCTTCAAGTCCAAGTTTAGCCACTGGTGAGAATGGGGTGGGAAGGGGTGACATGTAAAAGTAACCGAAACTGCCAGGTATTAGTGTCTAATCCATAGTTTTTCAAGGCCACTGAAATGAATAGTGATGCTCTTGATGCCTTTTAATTTCAAGGTCGGGCCCAATTGGAAAGGGAGGCGAGAAGCAGTGGAAAGGGGTTGACATATATAAAAAAAATGACAGATAATAGCGTCTAATGCAAAGTTTTCAAGGTTGCTGAGATGAGTAGTGGCACTTTCTGATGCCCTTTAAGTCCAAGCATAGCTTTTGATGTTGCTGAAATGAATAGGAGACATTCCCAGTGGCCTTTAAGTCCAAATTCATCCCTGATAGGAAGGGGGGGGTGGGGGGGGGGGGGGGTTGAGATGGGGTGGGTGAGAAGGGGTGGGAAGGGGATGACGTAAAAATAACCCAAAACAACAGATATTAGTGTCTAATCCATAGTTTTTGTGCTTGCTGAGATGTATAGCGACACTCCCGTTGCCCTTCCAGTCCAGTTCAATTTCAGCCCTGATAGGAAGTGGGGGTGAGAAGGAGTGAAAAATACAATGTCAAGACAGATATTAGTATCTAATCCATAGTTTTTGAGATAGCTGGATGAATGGAATACTCTCAGTGCCCTACAGGTGTAAGTTTTAGCCCTCATAGGAATCAGGGGTGAGAAGTTGTGAAATATAAAATGCCAAAAATGCCAGGCATTGTAACTGGAGCAATTAACAGGAAAAGAACATTGAGAGAGAGAGAGAGAGAGAGAGAGAGAGAGAGAAGAGAGAGAGAGAGAGAGAGAGAGAGAGTTCATAGGTTAACATTAGTTTTCCCGGGCAGTGCCTGTTTGGTCAGCCGGTGTGTGTGTATATAAATATATGTACATATCGACCATTTGCCTTTACGATTGCAAATCTCTCTTATGAGGTCTTTATCCCATCTTCTTATGAATGGTGCTGCTAGAACCTCAATGTACTAGCAGCCGTTTCTTATGTTAACTTCTCCATTCAGTAGTTTCTTGTATGGTTTTACTGTCTCATATTTCATACTCTGCTGAACATTATTTATTGCTATTCCTATCTTTTTTCCTTTTCTCCTAAAACAGTCTTCTCGCCTCCTTCAATGGTCTTTAATTACAGCATATCCTTCCATTCCCATCATCTATGTTCCACTTTATAAAAGTAAAAAAAAAAAAAAAAAAAAAACAACTAAGATAAGATTACTCATCTTGATAGTAATTTCCGAAATATTCAGCTCACCGATATTCCCCCTACCCACCTTTCTCTCTCTCTCTCTCTCTCTCTGATGGCCAAAAACCCCTTCGCAATTTCCGAGAGTTTTATTGACACAAAGACGATTGAAGGAGCATTTACATCACGCCCACTCCGAGGTTTTCCAATACCTTGGACGGGGACTCTTAAAACCCTGAATATAATTTTCCCTTAATGGAGCCTTTTCCTTCAAGGACCAAGTCCGCGTGATGTAAAACTTGTTGCGGTTTGAATCCACATCTTTCACCAGAGACGAGATGGATACAGACGGAGGCGAAAGGGTTTAGCGGAGAACACTCAGTTCGGATAAATGGGTTTCGTTTGCAGAATCGACAGAATGTAAATTAGGAGAGACAAATAACTGAAAAAAATTGATGAGGAAGGTGAAAGTGTTCAACGATACTGGTTTCTGTGAGCTTACGAAATAAATAGAGAAACAAATAAATGAAAAACTACACGATACGTTCGATTTCAATTCACATAAGATATTATAAACGCCATCATCCACGATGATGGGCACAAAAACATGAAGAGGAATTATTGTTCTTGAGTCTTGTCTGACAACTGGTGCTCGCCAACTTGTCTGGCAAGAAAAAAAAAAAAAAAAACACACAGCAAAAAATTTCATTTCGGATGAAAACCGACGGGGCGCACAAGTGAGTCTAGACATATCTTTAGAAGGAAGGAAAATGATACGAATGAAAGCAAACAGGGAGGATTAAAGCTTGGGATTAAATATCATTCGGCCTTCAATTTCATCATTAGCTCGATTATTATCATGATTATACCGAAATGATCACATGATCCCTGGTTTAGTAAATTTAATATATATATATATATATATATATATATATATATATATATATACGTATATATATATATATATATATATACGTATATATATCATATATATATATGTATATATATATATATATATATATATATATATATATATATATATATACGTATATATATATACGTATATATATACATATATATATATATATATATATATATATATATATATATATATATATATATATATATATATAATATATATACACATAAACACACACTCATATATATATATATATATATATATATAATATATAGTATATATATATATATATATATATATATATATATATATATATAATGTGTGTGTGTGTAAACTGTAAATATGGTGAACATCGACCGAAATTATTCCATTGTGAAACAAAACGATTGGTCATCTATCTAGGTGTTTCATATAGTACTTCATTTACTGAAGATCAACAAAAGTAACTAGAATTCTATCGTAATCATTATACTGTATACTTAAAGGTAATTTAAATCATTATGGTAACTAAACTGTAACTTCTGAATTTGCCAAGCCTGAACGACGACGAGGTGTCCTTTGTGCCCTCTTACCACTTAAAAAATGATAAGTCCTCTCTCGGTAAATGCTCGATAACAAGGCGAACGCGGGAAAGGAGACGTAACAAATAGACCCCTCCCCTTGAAGATTTCCCATCAGGTTAAGAGAAGAGAGTCTGCAATCACCATACTTACCTCTCTCTCTCTCTCTCTCTCTCTCAGTCGGGCCGCCCTTCAACGCGGGTAACTTAATTTAACGCCATTTTCTTGATGACGAAGAGTCTCTATTGTTTTCTTTTCGTAATGTTTCTATCACATCGAGAGGCAATTATCGAAGGCTTTATGGCATTCCTTTTTGTTAGGGTTAGTCATTGTTTGATTGCACACCAAAACGATCACGTCGATTGCATACCTTGATTCATTTACGTTATAGGTCACATTTGTTAAGTATTTTGAAATCAAAGAAATGGGTCGAGATTCATTAGCGTTTTGAATTTCCAGACTGAAATTATTTCTCAAAACACTTACTAAATGTAAAATGCAGTCGCAATTGGTTTGCATTTATACTTTTTCAAAAGAGGAGAAAGAGAACGAATAATTAATCGTGTCCGGAGATGAATAACCTCCGGTCAAACGAGATTTGAAACGAATTTGGTCCTCCCACAACACTGGAAGAAGCGGAAGGGGGGGGGGGGTGGGGGGGGGGGGGGACGGCGCTCCCATCCCCCGTCGCCCAACTTGTTGATTCAAGAGCCGATGGCGTAGGAGGGCTCAACTGAATGGCCTTGAGTCGCCCAAGAACGACTGCTATAACGCGACCGTATCAGAATTTCTCGCCCACTCTCCATCGATTACAGCGCGAGACGAAATGTCCAACGTTTGAGCTCTTCATTCAATTTCTCCGCTGATGCTCGAACTTGGCATCAATCCTTTCCAAGAGAATTCAGTACTGTTGTTTTTCCGAGGCAGCGAGAGGTATTTTTCTTTGTTCTTTTTCTGTAAGAAAAAAAATGACAGAAAATCCTCCGGGCCGTCTACGAATACTTCGCAGTTCAGCCATCAAAAACATCATTCAAAATGCATCCGATATTCTAAAATTACACTACCTCTTCTTTGGAATGCCGTTGTTGTTCTCGGCTCTCGACGATGGAGGGACGAGCGAGAGGGAATCAGGAGCGGAGGAGACAGGCTTTCCTTTACCAATCATCACATGGTTATTATCAACATCAAACTCAATTGGCAGACGGAAATCGATGACGAACATCCTCCATTAGGATCATGTGAAGAATACACTTTACTTCAAAACGAGACTCTGCTCCATTTCCAAGATGAATTTCTTTTCCTTGCAATATGAGGCCCAGTGAAAGTAAAACAAAATGGATAAACTATATGGTATGATTTTCACTGCAGTCATGATGTCTGGTAATGTGACAGGAGAAAGGGAAATGGTACAGATACATTCAAAGAGCAATCATTCTGGAGAATTCATTGCCTTGCTGATCTGCTGATGAAGACTGGTGTCTGGTTATAAGAGGGACTGTCTGGTGGCGAAAACCCAAATCTTGGTGGCGACCCAAATTAGTCACTTGCTCCAGAAAAGTCTCACGACAGTCTCGTCATTAATATCTTGCTTCAAGTGTCTACTTGACAGTGACAGGTCTGTGTCAATTTGATTGGTGTATTTAGCCAGAGAAGTACTCCTTGAATATATGTAGGTCTCCTTTTCATTATTAATATCATTAGAAACATATGTGAAAAGAGAGAGAGGAGAGAGAGAGAGAGAGAGAGAGAGAGAGAGAGAGAGAGAGAAACCATAGTTCTCTAAGCATAACTGATGTTCTCTTGTGGTCATATACACTCTGTAGTACTGTGGGCCACATTTCTCCACAATACACTTCGTCATAATTTTTGCAAGACTGTGAACACTGGAATCCATTGTTATCAATCACGCTAAAATAGCCTGCCAGATGAACAATGGTAGTCAGATATTATTGATGAATTCCAGATAGCCCAAAATACTTTTCAAGTGCACACAAATGAAGGTCGAATCAATTAGTGTATTGATTTCCGTTCATCACAGGGTTAGCAAACAAAGTGCTGTTTGTAATTTCTTGTAGTCGTTACTCCAAACGTGTACAATATGATTTGTGTATTATATATATGTATATATATAGTATATATGTAGAATCTACTGGTCATTTTTACCAGATACATATTAATTGAAATAGCCACAATGCCCTCTTAACTTCTCGATTCTTCGGGCTTTTTAAGGAATACGATTGTCACTACAAAGCCTTAAGATCCGAGTGCAAGAAATGTGAAGGAATTATGATGTCCGGTAGCGGGAAACGAACCCGGGTTACTTAATTACGACGAGGTTACGTTGCCGGGGTCAGGTCAGCTACGTGACCTCGTCGTGATTATGGTAACCCGGGTTCGCTTCTCGCTACTGGACATCATAATTTCTTCATAATTCTTGCACTTGGATGTCAAGGCTTTGTAGTGACAAGCGAATCCAAAAATGCACGAAGAATTCGAGAAGTGAAGAGGGTATTGTGACTATTACAATTAAACAGTATATATTTATATACAAACATAAATATATATATATATATATATATATATATATATATAATATATATATATATATATATGTATGTATGTTTGGTTGCCATAGTTCAGTGTAGAGGTGTGGGACAGGAAGCTTGCATTTGCAAGCCTCTGTCCGATACCTGACCCGCCCAACAGTCGAACCAACTGTGAGAAGATACCAGCACCTCCCTGGATCAAGAAAAGGCCTTGAGCTCGTAATTTACCCCTGGAAAGTGGATCACAACCTGTAGGGTCTACCCTTCTGGTGCCGCCCCTCTTGAAAGGAAAAGAGGCACATGGTAACAATCCATCGTTGCCACAGAAAAAAATGGCTTAAGTATTAAGCTGAAACCAGTCAGATTTATACAGTTTTATTTGAACCTGTGGTATAAAGTTTGATTTATAAATCGCGTCAGTTGGATTAATTTCAGGGTGAATACATACATACATAGTACACACACACGTGTGTGTGTATATATATATATATATATATATATATATATATATATATATATATATATATATATATTGTGTGTGTGATACACACACAACTTCTCTCCCCCGTCCACATTCACCGGAGTTCAGGAATGGGTACCAACCGTATTTAAAGGTATAGACCACTTTTCATCTAGTTTTTAAAAATTTGAAAAAGAAACTTGATTCATTTAGAAGATGTCTGATGAATGGATTTTCCCGTGCTTAATTATGGCGTAGTTTTACGCACAAATTTTTTTCCCTTTTCGTCTACTTTCTCTCATTGGGCCCGTTGCAACCACAACAGTCGATTGAACTGCCTGGTGATCATTCATGACTTTCTTCAACAAATGGAGTCGATGGAACGTCCCTAGAATGCTCCCTTCTTAATTTGTATCTAACTGCTTTTCAGTTCAGAGTCGAGAGTGCTATAGATAGACCCTCAGAGAGAGAGAGAGAGAGAGAGAGAGAGAGAGAGAGAGAGAGAGAGAGAGATTTCAGTCATTTAGAAAACTTTCATGAGGTACACTTTTAGTTAGCCGTGAGTTACTATTCATTGTTTCCTTTATACTCAGTTTTAAGCAAAGTTAGTTGATATTTAAGAGATTATCATTACACTTTTCGTGTCATATTGCAGAAGCACGAACGGGCGACGCGTCTTTTGGAGAAAAGATAGTGGTAGTATTTCTTGTTGTTGTAAAGACATTTGCAGTGTTTCAAGAGGTAAATAAATTTTTACTATACGTTCCAAGGTTCCCTGAAGTCATTCACTTGATGACAGAACTTTCGTAAACACTCGGAAGAATAAATAAATAAGAATTCCAATAGTATTCACTTTACTCATGCGGACAGATAAACATATCTCGCTGGTGATTCCCAATAACTGAAAGTCGTTCCTTGGCCATTCCCTTTAAAAGCCTGAATATCATAACCAACAGGGATTTCCCAAGACCAGATATCTGGACACATTCATACGAATGTCACACCACCAGAGGGATGTCTCCAAAAACCGAAGGTATCTGTATTAACCTGGTTCCTTCAAGAAATATTTAAAAAATATGCACCACTTGAAGTTTAGGTAGGATCTTTGCAGCCTGACTATAACATCCACTGGTGAAGACTTTTAATTGTTCAGTACTGATTTTTGTATCATAGTTAACCGAGAATAACATTTTAAAAGACTAATTGGGAAGGTCTTGATTTTCTCAGTTTGATTATCAAGATTCGTCGGGATCATACGGAAGTCAGAGTATATCCTAGATCATTTTATTGTCACTTTCGGAAGAGAGAGAGAGAGAGAGAGACTGGGCATCATCTATGGCGCATTCACACACACATACACACACATGGCGAAACCCTTTGCCATGGGATCTCCACTTTCAGCCCCAACGGCCAACATATTTCTTTGTTTTCACGAAAACGATGGATTGTTGATTGTCCCCTTGAGTTTAAACCAATCGTTTATCCACAGGTATGTTGACGACATTTTTAATTTTCAGGCATCTAAGTCACGTACAGCGGTTCCATGATTACTTGAATAGTAAACACCCATGTATTCAGTTTACCATGGAACATGAAGAAAATTATATTCTTAACTTTTTAGATATAAGCATTACAAAAAACTACCGCAAATAATAAGTCGCTCTAAGTTTTAGCATTTTTAGAAATCTACTTTTACTGGTCTTGGAATTTATTTCCAAAGCGCTACATTCTTTATTTACATTCTTTAACTTTAAATAGATAGCATTAAGACTTTAATACTTAGAGCACATTTTCTCTCTACAGCTCCTGGCAGGCATTTGACTCTGAAATAAAGTTTCTTTTAAACTATTTCAAAATTAATGGCTATCCCAATAGCATAATATATAAAGAAATAAAAAAGTTCCTAAATATTTCTCCAATATAAATAGCAAAATAGATATACCAAGGGTGATAAACTAATTATGACTTTTAAATGTCCTTATATAAGTGATCCTTGTTCTAAATACGTTACAAGAGAACTAAGAAATATGTTTTAAGTATAGCTTTCCCCACATTAACCTAAAGTTAATATTTACCAAACAGCCATACTATCAAAGCGTTGTTAAACCATAAGGATAAACCTTGACAATTCATGTTATCCTCTGTTTTAATATATATCATTCAATCATTCATTTGTTGTGTAAACTTTCCATCTGTCTTTCACACCAATTTGTTTTAAGTATACTGTTGTAATTTATTTTAAAGGTCTTATCTATTTTGTTATTTAGTATGCTGTTGCAATTTATTTTAAAGATCTTAACCTTCATCATCTTGTTGCTATTTTTACTCTGCTTTGTCAGCCAATAATTTCATGATCTTTTAACTACTATTAAAATACTGTAATGTCTCGTTTTAGGCTTGAAAATGTTGTTATGAAGAAACAACGAAACACATCGCGAAATAAATATGGTGTCTCTTAACCTACGCTCTTCTTTTCCTACTGAGATGTTTTATAAAACATATTTTAAGGCGTCGTTTGTCGGTGATGTGAATTTTTTAAAACAACCGTTATCATTAAACGGCCAACTAAGATGGCGCGCACGGGATGTCGAAGTACGCACGACTGTGGGGGAGGGAGGAGCATAGAGTTGATCACATAACTTGTTATTCTAAGCACCCTCGCTTTTCCGTTAAGAGTGTGTTCGGGTTACAAGTGTCAGATTCCAGTAATGTAGAATATGCAATGTAGAATAAGCCGAAATGAGGTTTATCTATGTGTTTTTTGCAACAGTGAACTCCACTTTTAAATGAAAAATGAAGGTAAAAGGAAATCGGCAATTAGGCCGATGTGAATAAAATACTTCCATTTTAAATTATACCTTTAGATATGAACTAAGTGAAAATACATGTATCATAGGAGAAACCTTCTCCCTCTCCGTCAATGGTGTTCACTGAACTTCGATAAAGAAGAGAAAAGCAAGTCGAATGGAATCTCACCTTCATCAAAGATAGGCCTATTCAATACACACAGATCAAAGATTTAAAACATATCAAAAGCCTCTCCTGCTCCATCAAAAGTATTCATCACACACCATTCGAAGGACAAAACACACCTAAGAAAACGCTTTCGTCTGTCAGGTGAAAAAGACTTTCTTGATACGTAAGGCTATCATTCAAAATTAGATTACAGTGAAGTCTGTTCACAGGTGACATACTAATTGAAGGGACTGTAATGTTACCTTTTTCAAAAACCTGCGGGGGAAAAAGTCATAATTAAAAGACTATAAATCCAGTTGCCTAAAGGCCGGTTTACACGGGGATAGTTCACTGCCGCCAGTAACTAGCGGCTAATAAACTTTGCAGGATAGTAAGCGTTTGCACGAGGACAGAGTTTGGGTAGTAAGTTGCCGCCAGGGCTGCCGAAGTGTGGAAATGACGTCACTAATACGGCTTATCTTGTCCACATCGTGATTGTTAGGTGTGGAGTGTGGAATCCACACGTAAAAATTTCCACGCTTTTTACTTAAAAAGCGTATGCTAGTTAAAATCTAATATAAATTATGAAAATTGTTTACTATTCTATTTTATAAGTCTCACACACAAATATCCATAAAAATAAATAATTAATTTTATCCTTTTTAATTTGTGGATGCGTTTGGATGTTTATCAGATGCATAACGCTGACCGTTGATCATGTGCAAACCAAGACCTAGAATATAAGCTAGATCTTGACCGTACGAAACTGGCTGGCTCGCTCCAACCAGCCTCAGTTACCTATTCAAAATTATGTTCAATCTGGTCCTCAACAAAATCTACATTTATTCTTTTTCATAATACTAGAGAGTATTCTTATTTGCTAGTTTTCATAGTTTTATGTTCTTGAAAATTTTGTGAAATATATGCATACATTCATACTGCCCAGTTTGGTAGCCAACTTATTTTTCAGCGATGACTTTACAGCTTGCAATACACATTGCAAATTTTGCAAAGTGAAAATGATTTAATGTGCCTTGTATAATCAGTTTGGTTATTCTACAACTACGGTGACAAACTTTTGAAATGAACGGGCTTTTAATGATTTCATAAACTATAATTCGTATAACGTAAGGCCTTAGCAAAAATCATAGGCCTAGTTTACCAGTATAGATGATACCGCTCATGATTTCGTTGTCAGTTGATATTGCCCTAAATGAATGTGTGTATAACAACGATAAAAGTGAGAAATTGCATAATGCAGTGGTAATTAAATCTTCATGTAAAATTAAATGGTTCAGTACATTAGACTAAGTCCAGGATACGTTGCCAGTTTACTTTTCTCTAAAAAATAAGACATAGTTATAACACCGGTGCTTACTATTACATTTGCAGCTTCAATTCTTATGAAAGTGATTGTAATTATGTAATAGCAATGATACAGTACAGTGATAATTATTTTTTCAAGTTCACTTGCAAGCATATAACCAACCAACAGTGTTAGTTGGCCCAAGATATAGGTCTAGTCATTATATTTATGGCAATAATGCCGGATTGAACATCATTATAAATTTGTCGTTACATTTCATTACGATGATGTGATTAAGATGCCTTATATATATAAACTTGTTGTAAAACACCTATGTTACTTTTTTCATCGTCAAATTGAATGTGTCATTCAGTTGTTCATCATCAAATTAAAGGAGTACCGACTGTTGTTGAGAAGTGCTTCTTTTACCCTCTCAAAAAAAAAAAAAAACTAGAATCAAAATCTAACTAAATGTTTAAACAATATTAGCTAAAAACTTATTTATATAAAATAAAAAAAAGAAAAAGCTTCTGGTTGGAATTCATACCGCTAAGTTTTGAGCACTTACAAGATCACGATAAACAACTTATACATTCCATCGAGTTCGATTAAGTCAAATATATTGCATAACTGGCAACTGTCTGAGACCGTGTGGATTTCATCAGTGTGGAAATCTGGCAGCCCTGGCCGCCACTCGCCAGTAGCGAGCAAGATGTCTTCTGACATAGTTGAAGCAATTGATGGTGCTTATGTCATTCTCGCTAGGGAAGTACAGTTGCTCATCAAAAGAAAAGGAAGAAGAAGCCCAAAAATGTTTGGGTGGGAGAAAATGGATTCAAAGAGGGGATATATTAGGAGGCTCTAGTACTTTAGTTCGTGAATTAGCAAACGAAGATCCTTCAGAAATATAGGAAGCATATGAAAATGAGCCAAGAGAAACTTTGAGGAATGCTACGTTAGTAGAGCCTACCATATCTAAGAAGGATACCATGATGAGGAATGCATTACCAGCCAGATTAAAACTTGAAATAACATTACGGTTCTTGTAAGTCAACAGGACCATTGTCAAGTAGCGTATATTTAGTGATGAAGGCTTATTAAACGACTGATCAAAACACTGATAAGTCATTTCACTCCAAGCTATTCGTTGCTTCATATGTGTATTTTATAGAGTATGATTTTTAAACTCATAAAAAAAAATTGTTGATGAGACTCGGCTTATTGTTACATCCCGTAAGAATGGATCGGCTCTCTTAAAGCAAGACAGTCCAGGATGATAAATATCCTCTACCCCTGCTCCACTTTTCTTAGATTTTTCCACTTTTATTAACTCTTGCCTATAAACACACTTCAGAGTTTTGATTTTCTTTCTTAAAAAATCAAGGTTGGGAATGTTTACTTCCAATTCAATCAGAGCATCTCTTATTTCTTGAAGAGCTACATCCCGCTTATTACGATTCATGTAATCGTTATGTCTAATGTTCCACAAACATTCAAATTCCTCGTATTTATCCCAAAACTTTATTTCCTCGGTATTCCACTTCTCTGACATGGTTATCGTTCTGAAGGCAAGTGACTACTGGACAGTTTACTAACTTTGCCTTTGCACGGGGATAGTTTGCTGACGCCAGTAAACTATCCTCATGTAAACGGGCCTTAATGCATCTCATAGACCCTTCCCCACAATCCCTGACTACTCAGACATCGCGTACGCCATCTTAGCTGAGAGCAGCGTTAAGGAAAAACGGTTATTTTCAAAATTCACCTCGCCGATAAACAAAGCCTTAAAATGTATATTATATATGGAACATTTTCTGCGTAGAATGACTTTTCTTTCATTTCTCAAAATATTTGCATAAACTCTTGTCACCCTGCATATATATATATAGATATATTTATATATATATATATATATATAATATATATATATATGCTTGTATATGTATTTAGAATCTACTGGTAACTTTTACCAGAAATGTACGTAATTTATTTACCACAATGCCCTCTCTTCACTTCTTAAATCTAATTAGTCGAGAAGGTAAGAGTGCATTGTGGTAAATAAAATTACATACGCATCTGACAAAAAGGTACTTTTAAATATGTTAATTACGGATGTATGATGGCTTCATACACGAAGTACCTTCCATTATCGCTGTTCGTTTTCAAATACAAGTGGATGTCAATTACAGAGCCATTCATCACTGAGTGTTTTATATATATATATATATATATATATATATATATATATATATATATATATATATTATTTGTGTGAATGTATAATATTTAACATAAGACAGTGAATAAGAAAAGTATATATAGCGTTCGTACTATCAGCATATACGCATTATCATACTCGGTATAACTTTTAAAATTATGATGGATAACAAGTAAATACCTTAATCTTGGGTATTTCAGCGTGATTGCGTGTTTGGCATGGTGAAACTGACGTAGGGACTGGAATCAGAAAGCAGGTAAGAATCGCTTTGACACTGAAAAACAATGAACAGGAATTCACTTCATTGGTCGACGATACATGGGCTAAACTTTGAGCAGCGTCAAAACCGGTAATCCGATTTATTCATTTTTAAAGACCTCATTTTAGGAACAGCAATATATATATATATATATATATATATATATATCATATATATATATATATATATATGATGCGAGCTGGCTTTTTGAAAGATTGTGCGTACGGAGTCGCTCCACGATCCGTCAATTACAGCAGGCGTAATAGCAAAAAAATTGCCCATAATCATCAAATACGCCCAAAGTTGCGACACGAAATCTAGAGGCACTAAAAAG
>NC_061094.1:31013007-31060617 GCF_015104395.2 Macrobrachium nipponense
ATCCTGCAGAAAGGGTAGGGTTATTATACCATACTTCCAAAGCAGAAACCCGCGTTCTGGAGAGTCTGTTTTTCTTAAGTACATATGATTAAGAGGGAATCTTTTATGCGGTTGCCTTCACTCTTTGTTACAACCTCCTTTGAGGAGCTAATACACTGGGGTTCATTTGGACATTGTAAGACAAACCTTGGGGGGTCAGCTTTTTGTGGATTTCAGAAGAAAGCCGGAAATCATAGGAATGTCAGGTTGTTGGAACTTCTCGATGTGCTGTGAAGTAGGCGGATCTACGTTCATACTAGTGTTAACATTTAATAAGTTTAATTTGCTATAAGGATGACCAGATGAATTTTCTCATTATAGAGGGATATATACTACGTCGCAAACTTTTAGATTTTATGAATGAATGCATAATAAAAAAAATTGCGAGGAGAAACTGAAATGGAATTTGGTGAGTGACAAAGTCGCTGTAGATCCGGAAGATAAAGACAAAAACTTAAAATTCAACTCGACGAAACGTCCTACGAAGACTGCAAAATCCTTTCTTGTCACGTATTCTTATTAAGTGTTTCGGATTACATTATTCAAAATAGATTGTTAGCTCACCTTATGCTTCTTTAAAAACGTCTACTAGGCTTAATAGATATATGCGAGTAATGAATTTGGAACGTGGAACGTCGACGAATTGTTGAAGGCCACACAAGCACTGATTTCCTGTTCAGTCATGCTCCGAATAAAATGAGCCATATTAAGTCCTTGCATGATTGAAATCATTATATTTTCAATAAGAAATAGCCTCAGCAAAATACAAATAACATTTTCCGTCAAACAATAAAAAAGAATAGAGATAATCCCTATGCAGGAGAATGCGGTACTGAAGGGCGTGGCAGATTTCAGCATTCGTGTCGTGCTCTTACAATAGTTAAGTAACGACTCTCTGCAAGTATATAACCTTTTAGAGGAAATTCATGATCAGAACTAGACTTTTTATTTACAGAAAGCAAAATCTTGCGAAATTTGCCTCTTTGCTCCTGATAAGGTACCTTTATTGACATTATCTGCTTAAATGTGTAGTTTGGCAGCGATTTTTAAATACGCTTTCTATCAGCACGCAGTTTTTCTCATTCATTCTTCATGAGTAGTCTATCTAGAATGCCAGACTTTAAGCGATGAACATTTTTTTATAAGTTATGAAAATAGTTAAGTAAAAAAAAGAACACGTATGTAAACCCTAGAGATTTTACGAATTATAACTGATCCATGGGAAAATGAAAGATTTCCCGAGTGGTTGCGTGTTCAAGAAACTGCTAAACTGGCGAACAGACACACGACCTGCTTTGCTACGACATATACAGTAAGATGAAGGAAGGAAGCGTCACTTTCAGACTTCCTTACGTCGCCCGGTGCCCTCTTCAAGTGACTGTCCTTTTCAAGTTCGGATGTTAAGACTTCAGGAAACATTAACGACATATGCTATTTGTTTGTTTGTTTGTTTGTATGATGCTTATTCAGCAACGGGACCAACGGCTTTACGTGACTTCCGAATCCACGTCGAGAGTGAACTTCTATCATCAGAAATACACATCTCTAACACCTCAACGGAATGGCCGGACATATGCTAATGAACGCATCATATATGAGCGCTAATTAATGTCAGCTGGTATACTCGCAGGTTTCCCACTGATTTGCTACTGAAATTCAATTTATAAATATTTGTGGGGACAAATATAGTTCTGGGGTTTAGGAGCAGTAAAGAAAAAAAAATTCTGGGGATAATAAAAAGGCAAAACAAGATATTTTCCTTTATTGAGAAAATTTAAAGTCCTTCTCATAATATTTCATCATATCTTCTTATTTCCAAGTGTATCAAGAATATAATATATCAATTCTCGGGCTAGGATGGCGTGGATAATCCTCCATTTTCAGGTAGAAATTCAAAAAATAAATCACCAATTTTCACAAAATATAGTTTTTCTATGTAAGAATTCCAAAAAATCTACTCGTCTATATGAAGCCTCTCTTTTAAATTCACATCGTCGAAATCTCCGCCACCAAACAACGCAGGAATATTCTCAGTGCGCTCGAATCCTCTTCGAGATGTTTCTCAGCCATGGAACAAAAGCAAAAGAAGCCTAAAGCCATTACCTGACTCTAAAGGGATTCAAACCTCCTTTAATCCATTTTATTCTATTCACACTATTCGGGAAATATAAAATACAGGCATTTGGAAACCCTACACAAACTGTGGTGTGTTCCATTGTGTTTCGAACAATTGGTACCAAAACTAAACCTGATAAAGCAACACAAAATCACATCTAGAAATCTACTCGACACACCACACGAAAAATGGTAGGCAAATTCCACTTTGATACCGGCCCCGATTGCATGAACGCTGGCTGTGGTTTTAGTACCATGCCCATGGGCATGAACGTTAAAACATAGACAAGAATTTTAATACCTCGCTAATAATAAATTTTCGATAGATATTAGTATGATTTTCTTATTAAACTCTATTCATTCGACTAGAGAACAACCCCGAAAAACTCCAGTATCGGGAACTGGTGTCAAAGTGAAAATACCTGATGTTGATTGTATAACTTTTCTAGCCTAACTAAACCCACTCGGTTGCGGCAATACAATGTCAAAGAGAAATGTGATATATCTAGATGGTCCAGATTGGAAGTATAGGGACGAATTTATGAAGACATTTTCGTGGAAAATGAAGAGGCATAAAGCCATTGCAAGTCGGATAGTCGTTACACTTTTCTCCTTGAGCGAGAGTATCTACCTTAAAGAAGGGACCTATCGAGAAAACATGGGGCAGGCGGCAGCGAAGGCACTTCCCGTGGCACCACAGGCTTTCATGGAAAACGACTACGATCATCAACAAGAATTGCGGGTCGCTCTGAAATATCGAAAGCCTCTCATCGTTTGTATGCGTCTATTTTTGGTCTTATGGATACAAATATATTCGTGTTAACTGTATATATAGTATATATACGTATATATATATATAAATATATATATGCATATATATATATATCTATATATTATATAATATAGACTACATACGTATTTATTATATATGCACATATATACATGCATATATATGTATACATATGTGTATGTATACATATACATATATACAGATATATATATATATATATATATATATATATATATATATATATAATATATACACACACATACATATACTGATTAATAATATATACACACACACACACACACACACCACACACACAAATATATATATATATATATATATATATATATATATATATATATATATATATATATATATATATATAATATAGTTAGATGATCTTACTATCAAGAATAACTCCTCAGGAAAGAAGAAAAATGACTACTACTCTAATGACACACACTACGCGCCTTATTTTTGGCTACATAAAAAAAGATCATCACGAGCTTTTAAAACCTCAATTACATAATTGTATATTATATAATACTTCATGAAAGAAATCTTAATTCTTCCATTGTTGATTAAAGCGTCGTTAATCACAGTTTTATAAGAAAATGCCACCTGTTATACTGGCCAAATGAATATCAGATGTGATTTCCATCTTTATGAATTGATTTCTTCATTATAAGTCCAAGGTAATGAGTGACGATAAGTAAGAGTATAATACTAATTCTTAAAATGGTAGCTAACTATTCATTCGAATCAACAGCATGTTTCTTTGTTTAATCTAGCGCTAATTGTAAAACGAATTATCACAATATTGTTGAAATATTCTTTAGACTTCACGAAAGGTTAACAACAGGCTTGTTTGAGAACAAGATTAACATCTACTATCGACAATATAAGTTATACTTTAATATAAACTCTATGACTGGTCCCCTATCTTGTGTCTTCACCCGTTGTGAAAATGCCATGTTTCAAAGGTTCATTTGGCCACTAAATGCATATTTGTTTCTAGGTTATAGAGTTGGCTGTTACAGATAATCCAGTTTTTTTTCTGAATTTCTATAACTGGAGGAATGGGTCTTTGAATGGAAGATTCCCATCTCCAGGATAATGATCAAGACAGGAGTGGTGTTTGGGATTCCTGCAACGATTCCAGATCCCAGGATGGTCGTAGCCACCCTTTGCTTTCCCTATTTTGGAGACCTTCAACGTTCTCCAGTGTGCTGCGTGTTTTAGGCTGTCAATGCCCATTCTGTTTCTTGTGTGGAGTCCAGGGTTGGCACTTACAACGACATCTTTCCCTGAGTATTTGATTGTAGTTGGTATATGCTGGTACTCCTCTGGGAGAAACTGCTGGCTTGTGGCATTATACTCGTGGCAATACAGCTCTAGAAAGAAATTAGGACAGCGCACTGTAATATATATGTTCTTGCTGCTAACAGTAGGATTACAGTGTTTAGGCTTTAGAAATTTTCCTGATTTCAACCACGTTTCATAGTCTTTGCATTCAAAAACTATGTCCATATCAAAGTCCCATGGTAAGTAGCCGTCCATTTTCATAGCTCCAAGAGCAGATCCAACTTGAAGCTCATGAGGTAAATTGTGCTCTTTAGCATATTCAATCAAGTATCCAAGATATTTTTCCATCACAGCTCTACAGCAGGGGGGCAGAAGGAAGGACTGTATTATAGTGAGAGGGCCTTTACAAGTTATGCCAACTGAGCTGCAGTCAAAATGATATTCTTTGTTGTCATATGATACAATTTTTTCAAGAGACCAGTGCTTTGGCAACCTTCAAACCACTGCTGCTTGGTTAATTTATATTTGGGTGATTGCTGACATAAAACATGACATCAGGGCACACCATTGTTAAATGACCATTAACAAGAACTTTTGCAAACCAATCACGATATAGAGCATTACCACTAAGGTCCTCGGGTGAATTGACTTTGCGTAAAAATGCTGTGGTAACTAACGAATGGGTTTAGAAGATCATCACAATACATGCATTCATACTTTGAGTAATAATACCCCATGCTATAGTGGGCTTCATAGTTGGCCATACGTTGCTGAAGGCATCCATGAATCCAGTGTCCATCAAGGTCTCTGGCAGCTCCTCCAACAACTTTGACATTTTGTAACTCATCTAGAACTCTTACTAATCTTTCAAGAGATGACTGATTATTGAAGTGTGCTAAAGATGTTGCTATCAAGATGAATGGAGTTGTGATTTTCTTTGTGAGTTCATTCATAAATCTTCCTTCCCTCTCATAGCCCTGTGGAACTTTTTCAACAGATAATTTAGACATGTTTCTTTCAATTTCAATTTCATCTTCTGAATCTACAGCTGCAATGATGGGGATATCGTAAAACTTTCGTATCTGCTCAATTACAAAATTAGTGATGTTAGGTGTCCAGGAGATTGCTGGAAGCACTACCGTCAGGACATTTTTGAAGTCTGGGACATAAGAACACTTTTGAGTTTTCATTCCAGTTTGACCATAATGAGAGCTATGCTTTGGCCCAAGATACACTTCTGGGCAGACATGCCTTGTACCATTTTCAGGCTGTGGCACAGGTTTCATGCCAGGAAGCCGTGCTGAGTAATCCCAAGAGGATTTGGTTCTTAGAGCGATCCTTGGGTCCAGTTCTTCTGCCACTGCTGCAAGCTTCAAAGACCAGTTGGCATCTATAACTCCTCTTTTGCCTGATTTGAAAGAGATGTTAAATGGAAGTTATAATGTGGAAGACTGTGTAAGAAAAGTAAACTATGTTAAAGTTAATTCCAAATATTCTACCCAAGTTGAACAAACTCATAGGTCTAAATCACAACACACTAGCACCCACCAAACCACGTACACACATACATACATACACATATGTAGTATATATGTGTGCATGTGGGAGTGGGGAAGTGAGCATCTATTACGAATGTTTTAGATTTAGCATAAATGATCTTACTGAGACTAATATACTTCTCCTCTCAGTAATTTTCTTAATTTCTAAATGTTTGAAATCCAGATACAGATGTTTCAGATACTCAACAAGCAAGTACTAGTGAATCAAGAAGAATTTTTCAACCATTTGTTCCCCGCAAAGGACAAATTTGAAATTACTGTAGGTAATAAAATATGATATTTAGCATGGGAACAGAAGTCCATTTAAGGGTCAATAAACGGCTGTCTACATTTCAACAAAGGCTGGACGCTCTTGGAATATTTGTGAGATGCAAAAAACACAACCAGCTTCTTAGATAACCTTACTCATGTGATAGCATTGTTTATTTCAGGGATAAAATGCCGGTAAATTTGGGTGACAGAAACCATAAATGCTTAAACATTATTCCAAGAAAAGAAACAGACAAGAAAAAAATATGCCGCTGATCTACTGAAACTCACAAGGTTTCATCCTATTTGGTCTATTCTTCCTTCCAGATTCGTGTTAACAGTCAAACATTAGCTAAGAATGAACTCACAGGGATGGCTTTGCAAAACTTCTTGTACAGTGCAAATAGTTCTCTTCTGTACCACTAAAACTACTAACTTGAGGAAAGGTAGAAGCACTACCCGAAATGTAATGTTCTTCTGTTCTTCTCTTGGTTTATTGACATGGGGATTTGTCTTCATCACACCTGTTTGCAGTTATTATGTCTGCAAACCTTAAGCTACAAAGTGAACCACCGAATGACTGGGAACGATGACCTTTCAGTGATGCTCTCAAGAGAGGTATAAGTTGATACCGACTCAATCTTTTTTTTTTTTTTTTTTTTTTTTTTACTTAAAAGTCGATAACAACCCATCTCCACCATGCTAGCCGACTGGTGTATTTGAAACACGTAGCGATTTTATGAATATTTGTCACATACACCGAGACATTTTCTATATTCACAAACCTTAAGCAACAAAAATGTTCACTATCAAATTCACTCAACCTAGGAATAAACACCGAAGGGGACTTTATAAGCGATGAGCCATCCGCCCTAAGGTGGACCCGAAACACCGAGTGGTTGGCGAACGACGACTTTTCAGTTGAGTGAATCTGTTATCAAACGACATTGGAGCTTAAGGTCTGTGAATAATAATAATAATAATAATAATAATAATAATAATAATAATAATAATAATAATAATGTCACAGAGTTACAAAAATCCATATGTATGCATGCGTACCGAGAATCTTCACAAACAATGGAGTATCCTTAAATATCTATTGTACATCTACCATTGACCCAGGAAGTGTCCTGAGACCTGGAATACCTGCGAGTCGATGGATTTCTCTCTCCACCTGTGCCACCGTGGCTGCGAGCCTCCTCCGGAAGCCAGTCGTGAAGGAACATGAATCTAGGTGGGGGAGGGTCTCTCCTCGCTCCTCGATGCCGTCATCAACTGGAAAGAAATGGAATTTGAGTTGGCACTCCTTCTCCAACGCGGCACTCCTCGGGCGCTTCGTCTCCTCGATCGATTCTTTGAACGCTTTCACGAGAGATACAGGACCGGAAGTATTTTGATGCGAGACGCGGGTAATTTTGAGACCCCTTTTTGAGGTAACGAATTCGCCAAAAACGCGAAATGTGGGCAGCAGCATGCGAGAAGATTGTCGACGAGCAATGATGGTTAGTTAACCTTGGATTATATCTTGGATCTTGCAGTCGCTCCCCGTCTCTTTCCTAACACTAACCATAAAATCCCCTTCCCGTACTTCATCCGCACATGTACATATGCAATAAAACACACAACACGTGTGCGTTGTGTGTGGAAGTAAATATACCTTCACAAACGAAAAATCAATATTCTTCATATAGAATCGTCTACTGATGTACATGAGCACACGAACGTAATTATAGAGGGTTGTTAAGACCTCCAGACTCTATCATCCTTTAATAATCACTTGTTTACGTCGTAAAAGGACGTCAGATATTGTTTGTTACGTTATCAATTTTGTTCTTCCTAATCTTCGTCTCGTTTTCTCTAATTTTCTTGAAATTTGGTGGTGCATACTTTATGGGTTAAGGCCGCCCCTAGCAGGCATAACTGAACCCACTAACGTTCAGCTATATCTGCACAGTCGACCTGTGCAGGCAAAACGGCGGCCCTTAGTGATTAGATTCTCGAAATATTTTTGCTATCATGGCCTAATTTTCAAGGTGAAAAGTCAGTATGAAAGTGGAATTTAAAAGTCTTCAATTATTTCTCGCAAATTATTATAGCTGGAGGCCTCTCTATAGTCTTCAGAATTCGACACTGTCTAAAATATCGTTTTCCTTACTTTTTACCTCGACCCGTTTGTCAAGACCCAAGGTCAATTTGAATGTCTACGACTACTATGAGATTCAGGGCCTCTGTAACACGGTTTTTTCGCAATAACTTTTTATCTATGCATTTCATAAATATAACGCTTATTCAGAATACATATATATCAATCAAAACAATATAAATTTTGAGTGTTATTCTGGCAACTACGTAGGTTGAATAAATTTGGTACTTATAATGTAAAAGTGACCTTTTTTGAAGACGGGCCAACTTACTCAGAGAAAAGGTTTCGAACGCACTCGTTACGTAACTTATGACATCATTTCTTCCCTCTTTCTCGATGGATGATTGGCTATACGTAACGAAGGCTAAATCTCTGGCAACAATGACATACAAATTTAAATACAAGCAAAGGTACACCTTTATGAACTCTGGAACCTCCCCACTGATAATTGTCATAATGAACAAACCAACAAAATATGTTAATAAATACAAAAACACTTCGATTATTAGTCTAACTCCCAAACTAAGTTTCCAAAGAAATTACAGTCTACTTTATAGGTCACAATCAGATTGACAAGATGTAGGGAATAGTTGGTAATTACCAAAAACATAGTAGACAAGCTTGATTTGATAACTGCTATATCCACTGTCAAGCAATTTTTATTTATTGGCTATCTACCTATTTACTGAAAAAAATAGCCGGTACCGTATATTGGCTTTAAACCTTCACCAATAATTATCGTCAGAATGGTGACTTCATGAGGCTCCACCCACTTTGGCCTCGTTATAATTCAGGATAACACTGAAGGCTACCATGGGCATTGTTGGATTAGAAAATTTAACTTCTGCTATAAAACCATAATTTTCTCGAGTAGTTGTAAGAAGTGCTAAATGATCCTCAAGGATCCCAGCAGTTGGTCTAAACGTTTAATTCATGTATATTACTGCTATACTGTTGCGGCACTACTGCTACAGTAGTATCACTACGCTAGCACTGATACCCCACACACATCTATGTATCGTTCCGCCATTCATAAAGTCTTTGGGTTTCAGAGCCGATGGCATTTCTGTCTGGTGGATGGGCGGGGCAACATTTAGTCAAAAGGTGTTTGTTTACCTTGCTTACGTAATGAATGTTTTTCGACTCTTGGCTCGTAATCATTGGCCATGGCGTCGGCTAGATCATTTTTACTCTATAAAAATTAGGTTATTGATAATGCTGACAAAATTTGTGTGTGGTTGTAAAATATACATATGTCAACTTTCAGCTACATCCGATGCTTTGACAAGGAGCAAAGTCCAAAAAACCGTGTTACAGAGACCCTGAATCTCATAGTAGTTTATCTGATTTGATGAAATTTAAAGTTACCTTGGAGGCTGGATTTTTTTTTCAATATACTTTCTTTATCTATTTTTGCAGATCACAGCTTAATCTAAACACCAACATTCATTTTTCTCTGATACAGGTGAACTTCGCAGGAAAGTGCATCAACCACTTAAAATTGCTCTGTTTCTGTTTGGAAAGGTGAATTTGTAAAGGTGAGTTCAGAGTTACCAGACATATGGTAACAGATAAATGGTGCAATGAATCCACAGACACCAGTTGATTAGTGTCTTAATTAATCTAACCGTGACACAAGACAAAATAAAGCAGCTAGACCTAAAAGATTACACAGCCTCACACTATCGGGAATCATGCAGGAAACTTGAATAAACATTAAATCCTATATGGTTAGCGAGAGGTGACTCTATGGTTGATGAAGCATTACCGGATGCTTGGTGCAAACAGAAATGTGTGAAAATTCTACTGTAAGTAGCAGTGAGTCACAACGAGACCCGAAACCGCTGCGTGGAGGGGTTGGGGGTGGACAAAAGTTAGATACTATAGTAGATTCACATCAACCGTGCATTTGACGTCTAGGCCAGTCCCTTACGACGCTCCTGATTGGCTGTTGATAAGTCTATCGCAGGGCTGGAAACTCTCAGCCTCTCTCGAGAGTTCACATAGGCAGGATGTATGTTCCACCTCTCCTGAGAGATACTTTTGTAAGACGCATCTCTCAGGAGAGGTGGAACATAAATCCTACCCATGTGAACTCTAGAGAGAGACTGAAAGTTTCCAACCCTGTGACTGGCTTATCAACAGCCAATCAAGAGCGTCGTAAGGGACTGGCCTAGACGTCAAATGCACGGTTGATGTGAATCTACAATAGTAGTATAGTGAAATGTACAAGGTTTTTATTCAATTTTTTGACATTTCGCGTTTTATCCTGAGAGAAGTTGAAAGAATAATTGGATAACTGGAAAAAAATTAGGTGATACTGACTAATGGTAACGGTGATGTGTTATTTATAGGAAATGTAAAGTTAAAGACAGTTATAATTTGCCGAATTTCCTACGATTCAGTTTGAAACCAAAAAAACAAGAATGAAGTTACTGGCGATTGTATCTCTGTTTGTGAGATTACGTTTTGGTCATAATTAGCCGTACGATCTGGCTGAGCAGCGATTTTGCATGCAGTTAGTAATAAAGTAAGAAAGAAGCTTAAGGAAAGGACAATATAAAACTAGTTAGCAATGACATCCGGCATAGCTGTTCCGGTGTCGACTTTCATATAAGCAAATATTCGAGAATAACTACTTGAAGGGACTTCATTCTCGCGTTCTTAACTCCAGTCATCCAGGAGAATTGCTTTCGTCTGCAAAGTATTGAGCAAAACAGCAGTACAAGCGAAGGAACATAAGAGTCCGCATCGAAGATGGACATCTGTTATCATGGCGGAGTATCCTTTTTCAATGTCAATCAAAAGCAACAAAGCGAAGCGCCCAGTCGTGTAATTATTATTAGCAAATATTTGGCGCAAACATTTTGCTAGTAGTTACTCGGCAAGTCAGCTTTAACTTTTTTTTTTCTCTCTATCTCTCTTCTCACTGAAAACTTGGTCAGGAGGGAAGCTAACACGTTTAAAGAGTGCTGAAGGATTTCTTGTAGTGAGGATATTGAGTGACATACATACTTTGCCCACTGGTGTGGTTGTCAATATGTTGGTGACAAGTGGTTGTTGCTCCTTGCTCCTCGATAGCTGTGGAAATGAAAGGAGGCGTTCCGTCCGTTAGTACATTAGTATCGAAGCACTACTACTTACTGCAGTGACAGCCTCTCCTCCGGAGTGGATACTTACTTCCCCTCTACAGCATTTATTCCGCCAAAAACATGGCCATTAAAAAGATGCCTTCGCATTGCAAGGGTGCACAATGACACAAACCGGATAGAGGGGGTAGGACGCAATATAAACCGTGGATTTAACGTTTACAATTTAATGCTTTCGATACTGGAATATCATGCAATACTTTCATAAAATATGTAGTAAAACGATACACAGATGCAATAGGTAATAACCGAATAACCTCACAACTTCACAGTGTATATATATATTCATATATATTCAATAAGACGGGATGGTTTGGATTCAAGATTCTTTCAACCATCCCTTCTTATGGAAGCCTAACACGAGTATTATGCAATCACGTGATCTGCATTACAAATATATTAAATTCTTAGTGTCCATTTTCTGAGACCTAATGGATTTCATCTAAATAGAATGCCTTGTCAAGAAACGTTATTTATCAGTTTGTATAGACACAAGTTTAGTATGATTCCTAAGATGCAAGAGAGGTTGTACCTTAAACTTCCTCGGGGTGAGGGGTCCAGGAGAGTTACAAAATCCTTATGGCCAGGTAGGGAGAGGCACCCAGCATTAGGTTAAGTTTGGAAGCATCCCTTGGAAAAAAAAAAAAAAAAACAAAAAAAAAAATTCCCCCCCTTTTTGTTTTTAGTCACAGTTAAAAGGAGAGGTCCATGGTCAGGTAGGATGCTAGGTTATGCTAAGTTAGGTAAGGTTAGGTCTAGATTTCCCTGTATTTAATGACTATGCACTAATTTCTTCAGCTGCTTCTCTTGTGTTCTGTGAATATTTACCACTTGACACTTGTCATCCGTTTATGCCCATCAGAGCCCTTGCTTTACCTTGTGGCTCCGCGAATTGATAGATGCAAGGATGAGATAAGTTTGGTTTGGGTTTATTATGTTTAAACCAAACGAAACTTTTCATTATAATTTATGTTATTATTGTATATTGATGAATGTAAAAATCGAAATTACAATACCAAAAACTAGTAAAAAAGTCTTACTTTATATATATATATATATATATATATATATATATATATATATATATATATATATATATATATATATATATATATATATATATATATTATATATATGTGTGTGTGTGTATGTATGTATGTATATGTGTATATATATATATATATATATATATATATATACTTATATATATTATATATATATATATATATATATATATATATATATATATATAGTGCTGTCTATAATGAGATACTGCTAAATGTTTTCTTTTGCTTTAACATTTACTATCAAGAATTCCCTCCCATCTTGCGAGGTAAACTTTGGGATATTGGTAACCTTTAAGGCCAGAAGGCACCTGATAAAAGACAGTTCTCTGTGTAAAAGTGTAGGTTAGAGACTTCTTTTTAACATACGTTGAAAGACAAAAAAAAACTAAAACCTACCTTTGTATTGTCCCATGGGATCCAGAGAGCTGGGTTTGGCTGTGGTGAAGATGATTATGAAGATGGTTGCTCCTAGGAAGACGGTCACGATGACTGGCGCAGGAACCTTTGTCCTTCAGTGGGAAAATCTTCTCCCACTGCGCAAACCTGCAAAAGTGATACAGTAGCTCAGGAAGCGTCTATGCCAAATGCTTGACAAATTATTCATGTTGGCCATGAATGTGTCTATGTGTGTTTAAATGTGTGTATCTAGTATCTACAAATCTTTAATTAACAAAACAGACAACATAAGAAGAGAAAACTTTGACATTTTAGAAGTGCTAAAAAAAGCAAGATGATTTTATCTAACTCAGTTCCCTACGTATAGCAAGTCTCTATTTGACCCTACACTGCACCCAAAGGTCATTAGTGGAGTGGGTACGTCAAATATGATCTCTATCTCATATAATACAAAAGTTTAGTCCAACACTAAATTCTAATATGACCTTTGACCTCTGAGTATATGCTGTAGTCAAGGTTAAATTCTATATAACCTCTGGACTTAAAATATGATACTTACCTTGATCCTTGAATTCGAAATGAACTGTTAAATCCCAACACCAATATATATATATATATATATATATAATATATATTATATATTATATATATATATAAGTGTGTGTGTGTGTGTGTGTGTGTGTGTGTGTGAGTCCTAGGGGTTGTAATTAATAATATATTTAATATGTTCGTTGTGACCTTTTTGGAATGCGGAGAACAGAGCCAAAGCAACGACCCGAGAAAAGCTGATAAATGATTTCTGGGGTGGCATGATATGAAAACTGCATAGTTAGGCGAGTCAATGTTCGTCAGTTCATGGGGTTTTGTTCAAAGTGCCTTTGAGAAACTGGTTGTAGCCAGTAACAAGGGGCGTTAACAAAGTGTGCATTCATATGTGCATGTGCGCCTCTTCCTTTGATAACGGCGTCTTTAGCCAAGTCTATGGGAAGACTTGCACAGAGATCCAAGGGAGGAAGCAGAGCCACGATGGCAAATGCCAAAGAGTTTTTTGTTTATCAGTGAGTGAGAATCCTGGTTGGCAATGGGTGAATGTTGAATTACTTTAGCCAAAGGGATGGCTTGTTACACATTGTAAGAATGTTTAATCTTTAACTTTGTCTTTAAACTTATGTGTACTCACGAGTGTGTTTCTCGTGTCTTTGAAACAGACGGTTCTGGTGAGGGAATTGAGTGTTCTGACAAAGGGGAGACCGAGGGTCCCGTATGGGAGAATAGACAATTGGTGTGACAAATTACTGTTTTAGACATTTTAATGTTGGGGGGTTAACTGAGTTAAGTTAGTCTGTGAGACTTGAGTTATTATCTTTCCATTGTTAAATAAACGTTAATTTTTATATAACTTTGACTCTCATTTTGATGACCTGTTAGAATGGTGAGAGGGGTTGTCGAAAGAGAGAGAGAGGAGAGAGAGAGAGATAGAGAGAGAGGAGAGAGAGAGGAGAGAGAGTCACTTGAGAGGAGAGAGAGAGAAAGAGAGGTCGCGAGCTGTAGGTCGCTTGGAGAGAGAGAGAGAGAGAGAGAGAGAGAGAGAGATGGTGTGTATCGGTTTGCCTGATGCTCGGGGTTCCACTTTTACCAAATGAATAACAAGATGAATATCTGCGTGTAATAGTTTGGTGGCGAGCGGCATAAGAGGTTTTTTTTTATGCCTGGGTACGCTAATGAGAAGACAGCGTGACCAGTTAAACATAGAGAGGTTTTATGCATCATGTCACAGTTTTGTTGTCTTAGCGATAGTTTTCGAACGACAAAGCCTTTGTGGGATGGGGGAAAATTGTTAAATTGTTAGATTTCAGTTACTAAGTGAGAGAAAATGAGAAATGTCCGTCCGTGAGGACGTAGTGCTGAGGGAAAGAAATTGTATTAGGGTCATCAAATTTGCCCATACCGAGACCCTCCAAGGCGAGAGTGACTCAGTCTGGCTTGTGAGTCAAAGATCGGCAAGTGCTTTCTCGCTGCACGGTTTGCCGAGTGCGTTGTGCCAACGAGATTCGCGTGTTTGTAATTGCGCAGAATCCGGGGTTTTCTCTCATTGTGAAGGGGTAAGTGTTATGGTGTATTTTTTTTTAATCCTGGGGGCTTTTTTTGAATTATTCAGTGTAATGGGGACTGGTTTAAAATACCACATTTCTTTCCCCATAGTTGCAGGAAAGTGACGTGTTTTCTTTATTGGTGCATGTTTAGAATAGACGCATTCGTCTTTGTTTAACATATAAGTGTGTATGAAAAAGTTTCCATGCATGCGAACCGTGCTTGGATTGCATATTTCGCTTGGAGACAGAGCAGCCACTCATTTTTTACGGGCTCAGCACATGCTGCTAACGAATGCAGAAGGACATTGCAAGGGGAGTATTGGCTTGCCTCGGGGGTATTGCAAGGGAGGGTACTACTACTACTGGTGTATATACCTCAGGGATACTCAGACACTGTTCAGGGGGGAGTGTTAATGCTCGATGGAGGATGAAACTTTTTTTTCTCAGTGGGGGTCAACTACTACTTTTTTTTTTCTCCTTGTCGGGGTGTTGAGAGACGAATTTGCCCTTGAAAATGAATTCCAATGCCAAGACATCAGCTGATTGATTAGTTGATGAGGTGAGATGCCCGTAGAGTTTTTTTTTTTTTAGAAAAGAGATTTTCTTTCTCTTGGATAAAGAGAAAAGGAAATGAAAAGAGATTTTTCTTTCTCTTGAATGAAGAGAAAAGTAAATGAAATGCATGGGATGTGGTGTATGTTTTCCTTATGCTTTGGAATGCACAAATATAATGGGGACACAGAGATTACTTTTTTTTATTATTGTGTTGGAGAGATTGCTTTAAAAGTGATGCTAAGTGATGGTGAGTGACGACCGATTATGATTGTTGATTGGTGTTGGTTGATATCATGGGGTTTGGCAATACTAGTGTATGCTAGGGGAATTGCACCCTTACTTGAGATATTTGCAGGAGAATTATTACTATGGAGAATTATTATTATTATTAATAATTAGTATTATTGCTTGAGATATTTTACGGGAGGGTTACTTAAGTAGAATTATCATTACGGGAGACACATTTTACGAGAGATTTGAGATATTTCATGGGAGATTATTTTATAATTATTACAGATAATTATACTATGGAGAATTATTACAATGAATTATGGGAGAAATCTTGGGGTTAATTATTTGTTGCATTTTTATAACTTTGGAGAATATTTCAGTAGTTCATGAGTGATTAATATGGCTGAATCTTGGTGAATTTTGTGCTGAACTTTTGGTGAATGGACAAGCGTTAACATTGGTAATGTTTTTTTTATACTAATATTAGTGATTTTGATGATAGCAATTTTTGGTGATACTGCTGATAATGATACTTCTGATACTGATTTTTTTTATTTACTAATACGTGGGTGCTGTAATGCTATCAAGGGTAGTGAAATCTTTTTTGAATTTGGGAGGAACTAACAACACATTACTTTTGTTTTTCTTTTTTATGAGTTCAGCAGATAATTGCTTGACATACGTGAGTTACGGGGGATAGTTAACAATGCCGTTGATTTTTCTTTTCTCCTTTTTTTGGAAGTTAGCCATCGCTGACACAAGTTTTTCTCATCATGGGTGAATTTGAATTTATTTTTTCTCTCCAGTTTGTGTGAATATTTTTTTTTAATATCTCAGTTCGTGACTTAGAGTCATTATTCGGGAACGTGTTGGTGTTTTCAGCTGTTTGATGCTGCAGTGATATATATGGGAGAATTTTTGCATTTTTTTCTTTAATGCACATAATGGCACTGCATTTTTTTTTCTCTGGATATTTGTTTCCAGAAATTGTGAGTTTCTTGTGCAATGCCTTTGTTGTATTTGTGACAATTTTGCCAGAGATAGGAAACTTGGTTAAGTTTTCTAGTGGCTTAGACACATTGAATTTGGAGTTTTATTATGAGTTGTGGCACATTGATGATTTTTTCTAGAATTTCTTAGACAATTTTATTTGCCAAGTTTTTGCCCTTTTTCAGCAGTTATGCTAAGGAGAGAGTTTATAGTTTTTGACTATAACATTGAGTTACTCCCTGGAGAATTGAAGATATATTATTTTGGAGATATAATTGGAGGTATATATTATTTGGAGTCATAATTTGATATACAATATATTGGAGATATATTTTGGCCATTTGATATTTGCCTATGTGGTGAGAGCTATGTTTAGTTCAATTATTTTGCAGCCATCTTTGTTGCAAATGGAGACACATTTTTGGAGATATATGGGGCAATATTTGTGAGTACGTGAGCTGGATGCTTTGAGTGCACATTTTTTTGGAGATGGGATTTAATTTTTTGATTATCCTGCTTGGAGATATATTTTTTGGAGCCTTGTTTTATTCCACATGGAATTATTGGTGAAATAGAGGTAAATATTTTTTATTTGCCGAAACAGAGGTGAATATCTTTTATTCCTGGAGTGGTAGTTTTTTATTAACATGTGGCTATCGGAGAAATAAGAGGGAATATGGTGTTGTGGTTACTAATCAAATTGAGGAAATATTTTCATCACCGGAGTGGTTTTATTATTAATATGGTGAAATATATGGAGGTGGAATTGATCTTTGGCAGGTGACCCTTTTTTGTGGTTATGGAGTTTTTTCGAGCCAAGAGAAGATTTCTGTGGTTCTTTCTTTTTGGTTTCGGGACTATTTGGAGGCGAGTGGCATTACTGCATTGTGGTCCTATGGAGATATTATTTTTGGAGGCATATAATTGCTGCATTACGAGTTTATCGTAGCTTTTTTTTATCCTGGACAGGCGATAATTTTTATAATTGGGCAGTGTCATGTGAGAGAATATGTCTTCGAGACAGTTTTTGAACACATTAGTCATATCCTGGAGTTAATTTACTGGAATGTGCTTACGTGATTTCAGTAAAGATCATTTTTCTTGAGAATCATGAGTTTCCGAACTTGCGAGTCTGACTAGACATTTTTGTGCCGCAGTTTGAGCACACGTCCGCAGGTGGATTTTTCTGCTAACAAGCGCTGTGCTGATTCCTTTCCTTTAGTGGTGATTGCTCAGAGTTTTGCAATATCTGGAAATGTTGACAATAGCATTTCACAAAAGCGCATGTGTAAGAGTTTGCTTTCTGGCCGTGTCGCTCGATGAAAGTTGCGATGTCAGAAATTTCGTAACTATACATGGGGCATTTCTTGGGGAAAAAAGCTGGGATTATGTATATTACTCATATGTTATGTGTTTTTTTTGTGATTGGGGAAGTTTACTTGTGATTATTTTTTTTTATCTTTCTTCTTTTTCCTACGAGAGATGGAATTGGGGATTGAGTTTTAAATAACATTTCTTTTTGGACGGGAGATGTAATTTATCAGGGTTGTGATTTACATAAATGGGTGTTTGACATTAAGTCTCATTGTAATTAATTATATGAGCAGTAAAGGGGTTTTTGCTATTAAAGTTGGAGATTTTTACTGATTTTGTGAATTGCTGTAATATCAGAGCTTGAGAGAACATTTTTGGGTCTGGGCTTGTTACGTGATTTTTTGTTCTTGGGCTCATTATTTTTTTTCTTTTTTTTTTGCTTGCGAGAACATTCGAGTTTGGAATGAGAGTGCAGAAGTCCGTGGAGTTGCTGCGAGTTTTGGATTGTGTGTGCTGATGTGTGAGTTTGGAGAATTGAGTTAGAGAACTTGATATTTTTTTTCCTTTGCGAGTTATGATAATGACTTATGATTTAGTGGTCATATTGGATGGAGTTAATTGGGAGACGTTCAGTTAGTATTTCTGACTTTTTGAGGTCATTGTTTGATAGAAGTAGTATGTCTGGGGTTAATTTTCTTTGATTGACTGATGACTTGACTGACATACATAGACACCAAAGTCGTTTCCCGACGCTAGCAAGATGTCCACCAGCCGTGCAGAGATTTTACTGACGTTTATCCTGGGTGATTACGAGAGTTTCTACGAGTCTACAGAGTTCTACAGTGCTTTTCGTCTACAAAGCCGTTAGAAGCCTTCTACAATTAGGGAGGGATTCCATCTTCCTACAGCGTATTACAGAATGCTGCCAGTTGCAGACAAAGAGGTATATTCAAGAATCCAAGATGAAAGAAAATTCTAGGGTTATTGGAGATGAAGCGTGATAAGACTTTACTTTATAATGCCAGAGATGTGCAGTTGTTATTATATTTTATTTTAAGCCGGCCAATGTTTTTTATATTATATAAGCTGTTTTGTTTGACCATTTGCTAGGCGGGAGCTAGCAATTTAGAGTGGCCGAGCTTCTGTGAGTCCTAGGGGTTGTAATTAATAATATATTTAATATGTTCATTGTGACCTTTTTGGAATGCGGAGAACAGAGCCAAAGCAACGACCCGAGAAAAGCTGATAAATGATTTCTGGGTGGCGTGATTTGAAAACTGAATAGTTAGGCGAATCAATGTTCGTCAGTTCATGGGGTCTTGTTCAAAGTGCCTTTGAGAAACTGGTTGTAGCCAGTAACAAGGGGCGTTAACGAAGTGTGCATTCATATGTGTGTGTGCGCCTCTTCCTTTGATAATGGCGTCTTTAGCCAAGTCTATGGGAAGACTTGCACAGAGATCCAAGGGAGGAAGGCAGAGCCACGATGGCAAATGCCAAAGAGTTTTTGTTTATCAGTGAGTGAGAATCCTGGTTGGCAATGGGTGAGTGTTGAATTACTTTAGGCAAAGGGATGGCTTGTTACACATTGTAAGAATGTTTAATCTTTAACTTTGTCTTTAAACTTATGTGTACTTACGAGTGTGTTTCTCGTGTCTTTGAAACAGACGGTTCTGGCGAGGGAATTGAGTGTTCTGACAATGGGGGGACCGTGGGTTCCGTATGGGAGAATAGACAATTGGTGTGACAAATTACTGTTTTAGACATTTTAATGTTGGGGGTTAACTGAGTTAAGTTAGTCTGTGAGACTTGAGTTATTATCTTTCCATTGTTAAATAAACGTTAATTTTTATATAACTTTGACTCTCATTTTGATGACCTGTTAGAATGGTGAGAGGGGTTGTCGAAAGAGAGAGAGAGAGAGAGAGAGAGAGAGCGAGGTCGCTTGGAGAGAGAGAAAGAGAGAGAGAGAGAGAGAGGTCGCGAGCCGTAGGTCGCTTGGAGAGAGAGAGAGAGATGGTGTGTATTGGTTTGCCTAATGCTCGGGGTTCCACGTTTACCAAATGAATAACGAGATGAATATCTGCGTGTAACACACACACACACACACACACACACACACACACACACACACATATATATATATATATATATATATATATATATATATATATATATATATATATATGTACATATTTCATAGTTTACTACATTGTTTTAAAGATTGCGGTGCATCTATAGTACAACCTGTATAGGTGTAATTCCTCTGCCTAGAGATATCTTCCACCACCTATTAAGTCAGGAAAAAATGAGTCACATGGTATACGATATTCATTTGTCATTCCACCCAGCCTAACTGGTTTCATGTTCACAGGTTATAAGTAAATAAAACGTGTTTCTGACAAAATATGTCCTTGATGGTGGCAATTCCCATTTAACCTTTGCCCTGTAAACACTGCATTGACCTCTCTCTGTATGGTTTCCTTTGTTGTTTATGTATGTCAAATTTGAATGTTGCATTTATAATAGTTCAGGAGTTAAGCCTAAAGTTAAATTACTATTTGATCTCTGACCACCAAGTATATAACCTTGACTTTGACATCACATCGGTTATATTAATAGAACATACATCCCTTATTTGCAGGTTTTTCCTTAATATGGAAACGGTTAAGTTCTTATTTCACCTTTAACCTCTGAGTCTAATCTGGTCCTTTATTTTTGGACATGCCACAAAAATGTTAAGTTCTGATCACCCATATCAGATGAACATAAAATTTCATGCCTCTGGGTTCAGTGATCTCAAAATGATAGAGCTTTAAAAACTTTATCCATGTCGGGAGGAGCATAAAATCATTTTCCCATGACGTGTGCCAACTCTCCTAGAGCACCCATTTTCATTTTGAAGGGCCTACTGGTATACACAGACATTTTTCATATGTTCATTCAGTGGTTCTAAATTTCATGTCTGTGGTTCACTATCAGGGTCCATCTAGTAACTGGCCTTTCTGTCTGTCAGTCTGTCAACTAAGGTTAAAGTACTTTCAAGCACTATTAGTTGTAAGATCTTTGGAAATGAAGACGTTATATATATATGTGTGTATATATATAATATATATATATATATATATATATATATATATATATATTAGACTCAGAGGTTAAAGGTGAAATAAGAACTTAACCGTGTCCATATTAAGGTAAAATCCTGCAAATAAGGGATGTATGTTCCATTAATATAACCGATGTGATGTCAAAGTCAAGGTTATATACTTGGTGGTCAGAGATCAAATAGCAATTTAACCTTAGGTTTAACTCCTGAACTAATAGAAAAGGGAAATTAAAATTGGACACATACGCAACAAATGAAGCCAATACAGAGAGAGGTCAAGGTAGTGTTTACAGGGCAAAGGTTAAGAAGGAATTGCCACCATCAAGGACGTATTTTGTCAGAAACACGTCTTATTTACTTATAAAGAGTGAGCATGAAACCAGTTAGTCTGGGTGGAATGACAAATGAATATATACCGTATACCATGTGACTGATTTTTTCCTGATTTAATAGGTTGTGGAAGATATCTCTAAGCAGAGGAATTTCGAGTATACAGGTTGTGCCATAGATGCACTGCAACCTTTATAACAGTATAAACTATGACAAATAAAATTTGCGTATAATCTACCGAACTGTGAGACACGTAACATAGTACAATCCTAAATCTATTATTATTATTATTATTCAGACGATTAAGCCTATTCATATGGACTGAGCCCACAGGGGCCACTGACTTGAAATTCACGCTTCCAAAGAATATGGTACTCATTAGGAAGTAAGAGAAGGTAAAGGGAAATATAGAAGGAAGAGGTCTCAAAAAAAAAAAAATAAAATAAAAAAATAAAAATTTACCAAAATGCAAGAAGAATACCGTTAGGGTAGTAATGCATTGCATTTTTGCTTGAACCTTTGAAGTTCCAATTGTACGACATCCACAGGGAGACTGCTCCGCAGTCCAACGATGTGAGGAATAAAGGACCTTTGGAACTGAGAAGTTCGACAGCGAGGCGTTGAAGTTCAGGAAATCTGGTTGCTCTCGGCAGGAAAAGGCGATCTGGGATCAATTATGAATGTGAAAGATCTCTATCAAAATACAACTTATGAGCAAGTGACAAACAAGAGCCCATCCGTCGATTGTCTAAGTCAGTGTTGTCCAAACATTTTCGCCTATTGTACCCTTTATTACCTTCTCCTTCTGTTACGTACCACCGGCCCCCCTCGCCCACCATGGCTGACCAAACTCAGCTTTATTTAGGATAATCATGCAAATAGTATATTAATTAGGAAAAGACTGCATTATAGGAGTGTTGGTCAATAAATTCAAATTTATTACAAAAATAAAAATGATGATTTAATAACAAAATGCTTGAAAATTACTGACACAACTTAATGTGAGATGTGAGGCTGATGTTCACTGATGGGATGTTTCTGTTGTGTGTGTGTGTGTGTGTGTTCCTTGTTTGTTCACGTACCTTCCTGATCTATGTTGCGTACCCTTGGCCCCAGTTTGGACAACACTGGTCTAAGTCATAACTCCTAATATTAGGAAACAGAAACCAAACACCACGAGCCACCATTCCTAAAAGAGATAAGTCTCTGGCAGAAGACATCCACACCGGAGAACAGTATTTTAGTAAAGGAAGCACAAATGACCTAAAACAGCTTGCATTGATTTTATCACTTATAGATATATGGGGCCTTACCAACAATACGCAACTTTCGCGCGGCAATTGCTGAAACTTTCATTAGATGTTTCTCAAAAGTAAGATACGAGTCAAACATTACATCTGGAACAGTTAAAGCCTCAGACTCATTTAGCAAAGTCTGCAGTTATTTAAAAAAAAAAAAAAAAAAAAAAAAAAAAAAAAAAAAAAAAAAATTGAAGTCGAACTTGATTCTATATGCACCAAAACTTGATAAAATTGCCAATTAAGATAATACAATTACAACATTCATTTTGGTAGAAGCAAGAAAGAAGACCCAGTTACCGAATCCATAACATAAAATGCTACTACGTCAGGCCATCCCTGAACAAATGGGCCACCATCAGTCTTATCTTGAATAATACACTAACTCTCCTTATCGCTTCGGTCTATCCAAAGAACTTGGTATATCTCATTAGTTCATAAACTCTCTCTCTCTCTAGCCTAACTGAAGACAATCACACTAAGTCACTGAACAATCCAAAAAGAGCATTAAGTTAGAACGTAACCAGGCGAATAACTTGTACGTAACATAAATTGCCCAACTACCTACAGGAATGGATGCATTTATACGTGCGTATCAGTTGATGCATGGAACTTCGGCAGGAAAAGGAGGGGAACCTGTTCGATTAACGTTAAGGGCTTCAAGGTTTTAGGATACTGGATAACAAGGGGCATTCAAGACAAGAGAGCCTTTGCTACTTTGTGAATCCGCTGAAAAGTTGCCGCCATCCATTTGCAGACATAACTGTCTATACTTTGCAGATGTTTAAGACATTTCTGTCCACTTTCCACATTTTGAAGACATTTCTGTCTGCTTTTCACATTTTGAAGACATTGTAGATAGTGAAAACTTGTATAAAATGACCGCCCGCAAAACAGAAATATTTTAGCTCATGGCAAAACCAAGGTATATAGACCCTTATTCTATATGAGCAAAACCACACGAAACATGAGAGCTCGCGGAAATAGGACAACCACCAACCCCGCCAGTATCTATTATCTTAAAATCTAGCCAGTTGTTATATATTACATTTCAAATAAAGAGAGAATTCGGATTCCCTACCTTCTTGGAATGCTGACCGAAGTGCATGCATCACCTAGGATGATTTTCATGTTCCCTCGCTCACTTTCCTACATCCTCTGTTTACCTTCAGATCCGGGACAGATAAGGCCTTTCTGACTCATCGGCACTCCCATTAAAAAAGCAAACAAAACAAAGCGTCGTACCTTCTCGGTTATTTAGTCATTTTCTTGCTCTCCCTCCGTTTATATCTCCTAATCTTCCAGCAGTATTATTTTTTATATATAACCATTTTCCTCATACACTTATTAACTAATTTTTAATGTAATTTATTTACTTTCCATTACGGCGGTGAATGGTTTCTTTGGCCCCGTGCCTGGGCTTTTGCCCTAAAACTCATACATCAATCTTCCAGCAGTAGTCGGAAGTGAGGCGCACCCAGAGGTCCGTTTGAGAAGATGTCTGTGGCGATCGGGGTCTTTACTATCTATCTTATGTTTCGCAATATCACCAAAAATTGATACGAGCACAAGTCGGGCTTTTAAGAATTCCTGTGAATTTTATTTTTTTCTAAGAAATGGGCAATAATATGTTCCTGTCAGAAGTATTCATGGAATTAAGATGACTGAAAAAGAATGAAAAGTGAAGAGGTTCTACCGTTAAATACTCTTTTTACCTTGATTACAAATAATGGTCATAACATCAATGGCAAGGATGCCGCGAAATGAAGCCAAGACATCCCTATGGTCCTTTTGAAAATATGGTACCTCAATCATTTTCGCTATTTTTTTATTGACGCATAAATGGACTCATCAATATTAGATGATGCAAATTGGATCACTAAAAGTATATTTCCTCTTTCCATTGTCCTTCTTCCAATTGAAACAACCTTTTTCTTGTAGTCTATCATTAACATTCTAATGAAAGGATATACGAAACTAAATGCCCACGACATATGTGAGTTATTCGGAAGACATGTATTCATGCCACGGAACTTTACACGTACACATGATTGTATGTTTCTTGAACATGACACCGACACTAATGGACTGCAGAGACACTGCCTAACAATAAATTCATGATAAAGATACATATTTTCACCATAAAGAAATGATGCGCTTCGATGAATCAACAGCCAATGTTTTATATGAAATACATGGGATCTTTCTTATAGTGACCACTAAGGGTTTTAACTTGGTATGTATCTATCTACCTTTGTGACGTTAGTAAAAGCCTGTTGGGGAATACCGTAAAAACCTACACAAAAGACCGTAGGTATCAGCAAGATAATGACCCTAGGAAATATTAGCCCTAGATAACGAACGACTCCCGAACCCCCTTGGGGTTACTTAACCAAGACGACATAAGTTCCCAAATATGGTGGAAGATTACGGCGCCAAGATTCTGGCAAGGGCTGTTAGGGGGATAATAGGTCGCTAGAGACGTAATATAACCCAGATAGCATCGCCCACAAGCAGAGAAGCCAGGTGCTTAACAAGATTTTCGTAAATGACGTGCCAGTGGGATTTGCATCAGTCACCTGCTGAGTTCATCGACCTACTGAACACAGCAACACTACAAGGTGACATGTATCATTTTTGGTAAGACTTATTAAGGTAAATCATATGCCAACCCTTGAACAATCATGAAAACCTACAACAGGAAATGCTCTTATTCTCAGCCAGTTTAACTATCTTTTGAGCACCTCAATCTTTCCATTTAGACCAGGTATGTGGATTGGTAGTGTTTCGCCCATGTTTGCTAGGTCCAGGGATCGCTTCTGCATCACTGCCTTCTAAGTCCTGGAAGCTGGGTTCATGAAACAAAGAGGGAGGAGTTAGCAATCACGGCCCTCTAGACTGGATTTCCTGAAAAACCGAAAGACTGAGACCTTATGGCGTCAACTTCCCCTAAAGGGGAAAGGATCACATAGTAATATATGTGTGTATATATATATATATTATATATATATATATATATATATATATATATGTGTGGTGTGTGTGTGTGTGTGTGTGTCTGTGTGTGTATGTGCGTATCTAAATTTCACATACAGTATTCATACACTGTGTTCTGTTTTTGCAAACGTATTCGCTTTATAATTTACCATGTCATTGATAAGATCGCCATCCTAAACTGATCAGGCTAAGTGATTCACCTGGTGCGTAAGGGAAAGATTGATTATCCATTAAGGCAAGAACGAGATTAAAGGTCTTATAACATTCAACTGGGGTTACCGCACGAAGGGAAGACCTCCCTTCCACGCTCTCCCACACCGCCCGCCCCTGCATGACAAAGAAGAAGGAGTGCTACAGATCCTATCCAGAAACACGCAACGCCTAAGGAATTCAAAAAAAAACTGAATTACAATTGCCACTCGCGAGGAAATTTGAATCTAATAACATAATGCGAAAATGATTACGACGCCTGGAGGTATTCCGAGATGGGAAAAGTTATACCCTGAAACACAAATGAATTGGAGAAGTAAGTAAACAATAGCAGTAAGGATCATTAAAATTGGTTTCGTTAAACCTTTAGGCCACGGACAGTTCAAATATGATACGAAACCGCCTCCATCTAATCAGCTTTCATAGACTTAATCTTTTAACTATGGATTAATAACTTTTTCACTTGTGGCAATAATTAGTATGGTGCAATTTTCAGTTCTTCTACAAACTCTTAATTCTGCCCAGGGACAAAGAACATTTACGAAGAAACGCCAAATATAAAATGAAGATAACTAACGATAAAACTCTCGGTAAACAAGACATCTCCTTTTAAAGATCATATACCAATTGCTACTTTACCAATACATTCTTTTCAACCTTGAAAATATTCCTCGATACCTGAGAAATATGAAATGTAATTTCATTTCTTTAATTTCAGAAATGCCCATTCATTTGTGAATTATTAATCATGAATATAATGATTATTCGTTTCTGCATTATCGCGAATCAGCACACGCAACGTATATAGTAAACATTACAGTAATACAAAATTTTTTCCGATTCATTTTGATATTTTTTCCATTAATCAGAGTTAAAATAAGATCCATTTAATTGTACCTATACAGTATACTCTAATGAAAACGTCTGGCAGGAGTTTGACAGATTTTTTTTCATACGTCGGCATAGATTTAGTTAAAGAAGGACCTAACCATCACAAGATTTTCTTTTGTTTTGCTTACTGTGACCAAATCGTTAGTTAATTAAAAACATTCGACGATAAATACATCAGCCATTATGGATAATGTATATATATATAATATATATATATATATATATGTAAAGGAATATTGATTTATTGAATGTAAAATTGCAGAAAAGGTTGAAAATTGATATTTGCATAGAAAAAAAGTGTGTACACTAGACAACAGATGGCAGTAGCGCTTGGCGTAGGCGGTAGTCGCCAAGGATAATGTACCGAAACAATGATATTTGGTCCATGGATGTCTAGCGTGAGTCTGGTATATAAAGGCCCAAAACGACGATTTTCGTTGGAGCTGAAACAAACAAGTGATTATAATAGTGTATCAAGTTATGAGGAATATATGGTAATGTACTGTTTATCCATTTGGACGTTTTCTTGTGTGATGTAACGTTGGTTGCCACTAACTTTTTGATGTTACAGTGAATTATATGTTGTGTTGATGTAAAGCTTTGTGACTTGGGTATTATACTGTAAAATGCAGTGATTAGTGATTAGTAGTCTTGATGAAGTGCTGTATAGCGAGTCTTTGCTTTTGTGTAAAGCGTCCGTAATTTGTTTAATGTTCTGTTTGTGACTTTAATTTCCTTACTAGTTGTTATTAAAGTACATTTTAAGTTATAGTGAGTTGTCACTGTTTCCTGATATATTCTCCTCGTAAATCCTTACCATAGAGAGAGATTTTTTTTTTTTTTTGTTACATGGGGGCCTGTCGAACGAAACCCGAACGTATCCCTACTCATTCTTTGCTCATCCTGTCAAACGAAACCCGAACGTATCCCTACTCAGTTTTTGCTCATTCTATCGAACGAAACTCGAACATATCCATACTCAGTGTTTACTCATTCTATCGAACGAAACCCGAACGTATCCTTATTAATTGTTGCTTTATTCATGTCGAGCGTATTCGACCATAACTTCACGTATCCCTACTGTTAATTGCTTTTCAGTACTTCCATGTACTTTAGAGAGGGGGGAGAGTTGTGATAGTGTTAGTGCTATATTTGTCTTGCTGTGTAATTTTGAGCAGGTTATTAAAGATGTTTGATTTGAAAGATTTCATACGTAGTCCTAGTGGTGAAAAGTTAGAAGGTATAACTAAAATAGACTGGATTGTTCTAGCTAGGTACTATAATGTAGAAGTATCAGAATCTGCAAGGAAGCAAGAAATCTCAAATAAAGTAAGTGAGGCGCTAATGACTTTAGGCATTTTGTCTGATAAGGAAGGGTTGTTACTAATGAGTTGGGAAGAGGAAGAAACTGATAGCCAGCAAAGCGCTAGTGAAAATAATACAGAGGGTAGGTAGTGCAAGTGAAGAGGAAGGTGCCAAAGCCGTACGTGAAAAAACCAAGTCACGCAGGGTTAAACCAAAAAAGTCCAAACTTTTTTATGAAGGGATGAGTGTTGAGCAGATGCAGATTCATTTGCAAATAGTTAGATTAGAGAATGAGAAAGCAGTTGAACTAAAGAAGTTAGAAAATGAGAGAGCTGAAAAGGTTAGGAAGATAGAAGCTGAGAAAGAGGTTGAGCAAAAGAAGATTGAAGTTGAGCAAAAGAGGATAGAGCTAGAGATGAAGAAACTTGAAGTAGAAGAAAAGTCCAGAGAAATACCAAAATCTTTTAGAATAGACAATGCAGTAAAAAGTGTACCAATTTTTGTTGAAAATGAAGTGGATGCATTTTTTTTACAATTTGAGAAAGTGGCAGAACAGCGTGAATGGCCGAGAACGTCATGGAGCACGTTGGTTCAAACCTCCTTTCGAGGAAAGGCTAGGGAAGTATTTGCTGCCTTATCTTTAGATGATTCTAAGGATTATGAGAGAGTTAAATCCGAAGTTTTGAAAGCTTATGAATGGGTGCCAGAGAGGTATAGAGAGAAGTTCAGAAGCTGGATAAAAAGAGACAGTCGTACTCATATGGAGTATGCACGGGAACAACGCCTGTGGTATGATAGGTGGATGAATGCCCGAGAAGTTAATGGTGATTTCGGTAAACTTCAGGAACTTATCTTGCTTGAGCAGTTCAAGGATGGTATTAATCCACTTATTAAAACATATTTGGATGAACGTGATGTAGATAATGTGGATGAAGCCACTAGATTGTCTGATAATTATGCATTGACCCATAAGCTATATAATACTGACGTCACTCCTAAAATTGGAAGGAGCAGAGTTTGGGAAGAGCAGCAAAATTACAAGGCACAAGGTAAGACTACGAGTTCACAGGTATCATCTCGTGGAGTCTATAATAAATCCTTTAATAGAGGTGGTAGAGGGGCAAGTCAAAATAATTCTGGTCCTAGTGTTAGTGCTGGAAAAGCAGGATACAGTGTAAATGATCAGTTTACACCTAGTTACCAAAATATAGGCGAAAATTTTAGAGATTTTGTATGTTTCAGTTGTGGCAAACCAGGACACATCAGTAGGAGTTGTCCACATCGCACAATAAACCGTCCAATTCAAGTGGTAAATAAAGTTAAAGATAAACCTGTACATTTTAAGGATGATCATAAACCTGAAAATACCATTGCATTGTTGAATCAACCACAAGCATGTGGTGACAGAGATCCTTGTTTGTTTGCTTCTCCCCTTAGGCCAGGTAAGAGGTATTGTAACGATAGCATCGACAGTAATAATATATGTGATGTTGATGAGAATATAGGTTACAAAATAGGTAACAATGATGTTCAAAATGTTAGTAATGTTGGTTGTATTGAGGATATTGTAAAAGGAAATGGAGTGAGACTACCTGAAGAGAAGTCCACATCCAAAGGTACTGAATTGTATGACCCTTTTATGGGAGATGGTTGGTTACACCTCCCTTTTGTTGAAAAAAGGAAAGTAAGGTGGTTAAGAGATACCGGAGCGGTACAGTCTGTAATGATAAGAAATATGTATGACCAGTGGAAGGATACTGGAGAGTATGTACTTCTGCGTGGGTTTGGACCTGAATTTTCAGCTCCATTAGTAGAAGTAAGGTTAGAAACTCCGTTAATTTCGGGATATGTTAAAATTGCTTTGGTGAGAGAAATCCCAGTGTCAGGAGTAGAGTTAATTCTTGGAAATGATGTATGTGGAGACAAAGTTTTTGGTAGCAGTAATCCAATTTTGACAGAAAAACCCTTTAATTCTTCATTTATTACAGAAGTTGAATGTACATTTCCAAACTTATTTCCTGCTTGTGCAGTTACTACAAGAAGTAAGAGTGCCGAAGGAAAGGTAAATGATGACGACGGTTTGGATTTACAAAACTTGTTTAAAGATAGTCCGGAAACACTACAAGTAAGTAAAGTCAGTACTCCTTTGCGAATGCTGAAAGTTAATAAGGAAGAATTTGTTAAATCTCAAATTGAAGATGATAATTTGAAGGTAATAAGAGATAATGCCCTTGTTGATATATAAATGATATCGAGAAGGAAGGCAAGTGTTACTTTTTAAAGGATGGAATCCTAATGAGAAAGTTCAAGAGTAGAAATGTTAATGATGTTGTAGAACAAGTGGTCATTCCAAGTAGTTATAGGAATTTTGTTCTAGGTATTGCTCATGACTGTAGTTATTCTGGTCATTTAGGTATAAACAAAACCTATGAGAAATTATTAAGGTATTTTTTTTGGCCTAAGATGCGGAAAGATTGTAGTGAATATTGTAAAAATTGTGATTTATGTCAAAAAGTAGGTAAAGCTCAACATGACCCTAAGGTGATGCCATTGCAACCCATTGAAGTTCCAGGAGAACCCTTTGAGAAACTGGTTTTGGATTGTGTAGGACCTCTGCCTAGGTCTAGCAAAGGTAACGAGTATTTGCTGACAATTATGTGTAGTGCTACCAGATTTCCAGAGGCTATTCCTTTAAGAACAGTGAGTGCTGATAAGATAATTGAAGCGCTTAACAAGTTCTTCTCGCTGGTAGGTTTGCCAAAAGAAGTTCAAACCGACCAAGGAACCAACTTTACGTCTAGAAAGTTTACCTCATTTTTAGCCTGTCAGAATATTAAGCATTGTTTATCGTCTCCTTATCACCCACAGAGCCAAGGAGTGGTCGAACGATTTCATCGAACCTTCAAAACCATGCTTCGCACGTACTGTTGTGAAAATGAAAAGGAATGGGATGTCTACATACCAATGTTGCTATTTGCCGTTCGTGATAGCGTACAGTCATCGTTGGGTTATTCTCCTTTTCAGTTAGTATATGTCCATCAGGTAAGGTCACCCATGGAGGTGATAAAGAATCAGTTGATTTCAGATGAGAAGGATTCTAGCACGTTACAAGAAATGAAGGAAAAAATAAAGAAAATATGGAAAGTAGCACATGAGAATCTTAAAGTAGTACAAGAAGAGATGAAAAGAAATTACGACAAAAAGGCTGCAAAACGTGAACTCGACATAGGAGATAAGGTTCTAGTGTATCTCCCTACAGCTGGTAAGGTTTTTAACCAGAAGTATATAGGACCTTGCACGGTGAAGGAAAAAGTAAGTGATGTTAATTATCGAATTCAATTTCCTACAGGACGGAGGAAAGTTAAAACTTTCCATATTAACAAATTAAAGAAGTATAACGAATCCAGTGGAGTGTTGTCAATTGCAAAAGAGGATGGTGAAAAAGACGTTGAAGAAGAAATTGAACTTAGATTAAAAAATACAGATTATTTGAGTGATGATGAAAAATTTAGGAAGTTATGTATTCATTTATCTGATGAACAGCAGCATGATTTTAAAGTGCTAATTCAAAACTTTTCAGATCTATTTTCAGACCATCCTAAAAGGATAAAAGGAGTACAACATAAAATCAGGTTGAGAGAAGAGACTCCAATAAGTCAGCGTCCATACAGAATGTCGCCGAGGCAACAACAACAGTTAAAGACCGAAGTTGCTTATTTACTGAAACACGGACTAGCAGAGGCCATGCCATAGTGAATGGGCTAGCCCATGTATTCTAGTCGACAAACCTGACGGAAGTGCAAGAATGTGTACAGACTATCGAAAGGTAAATAATGTAACTATAAAAGATTCATATCCTATGCCCAGAGTAGAAGATATAATTGATAATGTAGCAAAGTTTCCTTTTTTAAGTAAAATTGATTTATTGAAAGGATACTATCAAATTGAGTTAGACAAAAACAGCAGGGATATTGCTGCATTTGTTACACCCCATGGACTTTATAATTATAAGGTAATGCCATTTGGTTTATGTAATGCACCTCTGACATTCCAACGTCAGATGAATTATATCTTGAAGGATTTCGAAGGTGTATTTGTTTATTTAGATGACATTATTATTGTTGGAGAAACCTGGGAAGATCACATTAAAAAAGTATATGATGTTTTTAAGAGGTTATTAGAATTCAATGTTACGATAAACCTTTCCAAATGTGAATTTGGTAAAACTACAGTTCAATATTTAGGTCATGAAATAGGAAGTGGCCAAGTGAAACCTGTTGATTGTCATATTGAGGTCATAAAGAATTTGACCCTCCCTACATCTAAACGTGGAGTGATGAAATTTTTGGGAACAGTGGGGTATTACACAAAATTTTGTAAGAACTTTTCAGATGTAGCCTACCCATTAACAGAGTTGCTGAAAAAGGATGTGAAGTTTGTGTGGTCAAAGGAATGTGACGATGCCTTCAATAAACTTAAGCTCATGTTAATGTCTATGCCAGTACTGAAATCCCCAGACTTTAATCTACCATTCAAGTTACAGGTAGACTCCAGTGAAGTAGGAGCTGGCAGTGTATTATTACAGGCAAAGAAAATGTCATTGCAGATTCTCTCTCTAGATCTGTTGATTATTTAAAGGAAAGTGCTTGTTACCAACGACGTGGCAGTCTCCGACAGTTGCTAAATGGAAGTAGCTAATGTTTAAGACTGTAAGAGTGAAAATTCAGAATGGACTAAGGAGAGAGCCGCTGAGTTAAAAGGGGGGGAATGTAAAGGAATATTGATTTATTGAATGTAAAATTGCAGAAAAGGTTGAAAATTGATATTTGCATAGAAAAAAAGTGTGTACACTAGACAACAGATGGCAGTAGCGCTTGGCGTAGGCGGTAGTCGCCAAGGATAATGTACCGAAACAATGATATTTGGTCCATGGATGTCTAGCGTGAGTCTGGTATATAAAGGCCCAAAACGACGATTTTCGTTGGAGCTGAAACAAACAAGTGATTATAATAGTGTATCAAGTTATGAGGAATATATGGTAATGTACTGTTTATCCATTTGGACGTTTTCTTGTGTGATGTAACGTTGGTTGCCACTAACTTTTTGATGTTACAGTGAATTATATGTTGTGTTGATGTAAAGCTTTGTGACTTGGGTATTATACTGTAAAATGCAGTGATTAGTGATTAGTAGTCTTGATGAAGTGCTGTATAGCGAGTCTTTGCTTTTGTGTAAAGCGTCCGTAATTTGTTTAATGTTCTGTTTGTGCTTTAATTTCCTTACTAGTTGTTATTAAAGTACATTTTAAGTTATAGTGAGTTGTCACTGTTTCCTGATATATTCTCCTCGTAAATCCTTACCATAGAGAGAGATTATTTTTTTTTATGTTACAATATATATATATCTATATATATATGTGTGTGTGTGTGTGTGTGTGTGTATGTATGCATGTGTACGTACGTGTGTGTATATATATATATATATATATATATATATATATATATATATATATATATATATATATATATATATATATATATATATATGGCAATTCATCTGTGAATTCAGTGTGCCACAATGTTTTATCTTTTGTCTTTATAAAAACTGTACAAATCTCTGTTGGGAATGGTATTAAGGAATGCATGCACAGGCAGGAGCACAGTGATATATTATATATATATATATATAAATATATATATATCTATATATATATATATATATACATGTATAATATAGGTATATAAAATTATATTTATACATGCATACATATATTTATATATATATATAATATATATATATATATATATATATATATATATATATATATATATATATATATATATATATATATATATCACAGAGCTGCTCCCTGTGGATGCATTCCTTAATTCAATTCCCAACAGAGACTTGTACAGATTTTATAAAGACAAAAGATAAAACATTGTGGCACACTGAATTCACAGATGAACTGCCAAATGAAAAGACCACAGCAGAAAGAAGAGGAAAGCGTTTCGATATTGGGGTTGCTTATTATTGGCTTCATAAATGAGTGTATTTTGAATTTAATAAACTAACGAAAAAATAGATTAGTCTTCACTGCTCTTGTGTGAAAATAAACAAAGCTCCCCAAACATCCTAGTGCAAACGGAGGTGTATTTTTCCGTTAGTTAGCCGCTGTCATAGCATTGATAAGGAGAGTGAAAGCCCTACTAAATGTATGCAAGGAGATACGCACATGTAAGCGAGTTTTTAGTTTTCAAAATAACGGATGTTACTGGTGCTAGTTTGTATCGCATAGCACATCGTGATGCCACTAGACTTAAGACAATCATATAACATAACTGATAAATCGTGAAATGTAACACGTAGATATATACAGATTGTATTCAACAGACCTGTATAACATTTAATCTGGTCTAATTCTTTTCCTAACCTTCTGATCTTATTCTCCAAACTGCCAACCAGGAAAGCAGATAGATGGGAAGAAAAGAATGAGCGAAGTGTGTGACTGAGGCAGTTGCAAAATTACATCACCTTTAAATTGGTTGCGTATCTCTCATGGCATCCGTCGATGAATAGATTTTGCCGATTACTCAACATTAGTCTGCAAAGGCAAACGGTGGCGAGGCGCCTAGTGGTTGGCTAAATTCAATTTCTATAACAGGTGGCTGATTTGGAAAGAAGATCGGCTACAACGCTGGAATAACACGGAAGAGGAAAAGACCGTCGCTATGGCCATGCAAAGATTCAGCAAGGGCAGTTGAATCTGCATCGTCGTTTCATATTCACGTATAGAATTTTCAGTGTTAAATATCTGGTAATATTCTGTGTTTTTTGGTGAAAGCAACAGCATATTCGGATCGAGTAAAATCTTCATTGGAAAGTAAACAGATGAGTAAACAGGTACACTTAAATTTACACACACACACACAAACACACAAATATATGCATATATATATATATATATATATATATATATATATATATATATATATATATATTTATATATATAGATGTGAGTGTGTTTGTATGCATGTATATATACATTATATACATACATACTACGTACATTTACACATAATCATATATATATATACACATGAATAATTAAATTGTTACACGTATCTTACCAGCCAACAGCCTTTTTCTAGGTGTGGACATTTGTGTTTTCGATTGAGAACTATTTTGAGACGTTGCCAGACGATGGACGTTTTCTTGGTGCATTTTCAAGTGTCAGATTGAAGCCGATATTCGCAAAGACATTCCTTGTATTTCCTTGAAAAGGGTTGATCGTGGCGTCGTCAAGCCTTGGGCCGAGTTCTACCATCACATACTTTGTCGTAATGCAATATTTGCTCTATGCAATGAAATAATACTGAATCGTTCAACCCCCCACACGTTTCTACATCATTTTCGTTTAATTTTATTTTTGAAAACTCGAATTTGACTATGGTTATGAATTGTGCTCAGGTCCAGCTTCCTCGCGCGGTAAAGCTGTGCTATCCATTGTGAGTAGAGACAAACGCAGGAGCGGAACGGTGGGTTAGGTATTGACGCGAACACACCAGACAACACACGTCTTGACGAAGGCACGCTCAGGCAGCCACAGCGATATCTGTAGGTGAGGAGGAAAGCTTCGAGTGGCCAGCCAGAGTCCTAGGTCGGACGGGCCCCTGGAGAGAACCCGCGCATGGGCATTTGCCTTCATTTTGGAAGTGGAGCACGCGCTCAAGAGCAAGGGCTCTCTCTCTCTCTCTCTCTGTCTCTCTTCTGTTGCTCCAGATACCTCTCGCCTCCCTCCACTTGAGTCTACGCTCTTTCCAAACCCCAGGCAATTTTGCCCCTTCGAGAGCTCGATGGATTTTCTTAACGAGCCCTGACATCCTCCAGTCCTCCCTCTTTAAGTGACATACTTTTGGATTTTTCTTTTATATGTAGCTGCTATCGTCGAATGGTTTTGAGTCTCTCTCTCTCTTTCTCTCTGTCTCTCTCTCTCTCAATACCAACGTGAACGTCTTTATTCTTGTTTGCCTTGGCTAATTCAAAGTTCCTTTTAATGTCCAAATATCGTTATATTTGTATTTCTCCCTTCTTGCTCTCTTTTTTGTGCTTATGGGGATAAAAAAATGCTCAAAAACAACCGAAGCCGATTCTTACACGAAAGGATGAGAGAAGAAAAGCAAAGAAATACGCACAGAAATACACACACACACACACACACACACACATATATATATATATATATATATATATATATATATATATATATATATATATATATAAATGTGTGTGTGAGCGTCTATGTGTGCGTGTGTGTGTTCTAGAGCAAATTTTTTTCTCGATCATTTACATAAGATATTTTTTCGTTTTTTTTTCTTTTGACCCAATCTGACCCACATTTTTTTTTCAGTCAACCAACTAATAGACTATGCAAGGCCAGAGTATATTTATTCTTAAGGTAAGCATTTTTAACCCGACTTACACTCATAATAGCAACTCTTGCTATTCACATACTATTGAAAATATTGGACAAAATGATAGAAAATATAGTCTTTATTTCGTTCTCCACCGTAGCATACAAATACATCATACACACACGTGCGCGCGCGCGCGATTACACACACCCTACGGGCCGTAACAAATTTTGGTTCTGAATCAGCAACTGTATGATAAATGTTCGTATTTCTCAATCGTCAGATTCCAGTATTTTTGAACAATCGTTTCCCTTATTTCAGTAGTTTGAAAATTTACAACATTACTGTAAAGGCGTCGAATGATATAAATTTGCAAATCAATAAAAATAAAATATATATATATATTTTTTCCTTTGTTTTAAGTAACATTTTGTTGTCGAACATTCGGACGTCGACGATCTTATTGACACGACGCAAGCCCGCCAAACAACGATGCCAAGAACCATGCTGGGAAGTTTTCAGTATATATATATTATATATATATCTATATATATATATATATATATATATATATATATATCATATATATAGTGACGAAGTGCCAAGTATCTGGTTACTACACTTACCAATCATTAATTGTTACCTCACAACAGCCAGACACCTGAACCTTCATAACAGGTAATAAACGACTGAATACTCTAAAAGCAACAGTGATCCTTAAACAACTTACCAGTAATGCAGAAAATCCGACTAAGTTCATTAAAACAGGTGTGAGGTAATCTTATGTAACTAAATTGATCAAAGGGCCTCACTTCATCAACAACTTTAAAAGTCTAAATATTTCCCTGATTTCAGAAGTCTAAGTACTTCCCTGGTTCTAACTCACTTCAAGTAAATTGAAGGAAAACAGCTCAATTACCACTCTATGTTTCTACCTAATCACAAATATATGCATGTATACTGGTGAAAAAGAAAACACTTATAAACATTTTAAATACAAAAATTTATTATCAAACTCAAAATTATAAGTGAAATTCACAATGTCAGGGAAATTACTGTTACTTAAAAACAAAGCAACGTTTCATAAATTCTTGAATTACTTAATTAAAATTAAATCAAAGTTAATTTATCACAAAATTCAAGAAAATTGATTCAATCGGAATTCAAAAGTGTTAGGCAATAATCAAAATTTGGAAATTAATTCACAAGTGCTAAACAATAATAAAACTTGAAAAGAATTCTAAGTAAATGCAAATTAATTCACAAGTGTTACATTCAATTAAATGTGCAACGATTAATTACTGAAAACAATTGTGAATGCAAATGAAAACACAGAAAAAGGTGCAAAACACCAAAACTACAAAAACATCAATCTCACAGAACATGAAATAAAATCACACCCCACAACAAGAAAATGGACAAATGCACAAAAAACCACTCTAACAGAAAAATGGGCAAAATTTGCAATGCGTAAAGATTTAAAATTTCACCCAACCAATGTAACTATTAGTTGCAACTAATAAATTTAAAATAACACGTTACCTTGGCACCAATTTTCATTCTGCTGCAGCTGACTCCAAAAATTTTCACCAATTCACAATATTTCAAAAAGGTGCCATTACACACTTGTACAATGTTTGTTCAGATTAAACAAAAAGCACTAAATAATACTAAATAATTCTAAGAAATCCGAAATCTAAAAGATACGAGTGACCAATGTCTAAGTATAAATCTTTACGTTACGTTGATATGAAATCAAAAGTGACGTGGGAGAGAGAAAGAGAGAGGAGAGAGATGTCTGAACGTCAGGGATTCAAAGTCTGTAATGAATCTCTTTTGCTCTCTCCTTGTATGGGCAACTTCAAGAGACTGACAGGCTCAAAACATTTTGGACACGCGAAAGATGATGCAATCTTTCTAGAAGCTTCTAATATGACATAACTATAGAAAAATCGTGAGATCTACACGTGGTTAGCGACAAAGAAGTACGCGTCTGAAACAGAAGTCCCTAATCAAATGTGATGAGAGTTAGGAAAACAAAACGGAGACCTCGAGCTTTTTTAATCTGAGGTGTTGACATATTACAGAAACAATTCTATCTTGGAACGGACAAAGTTCATCTCTCTCTCTTTACATTCTACGTTATATTAACTTTTAAATTATGTTATGCAAAATCTGAACATAAATTTTTAGACATCCTATAACTCTAAGCTAAATAAGGAATCTGAAAATGTTGCAAAACTCTTTTCTAACGTTTTATACAGTCAAGATGTATTCATTAAAAACAGCAGCATATAATTATATATATATATATATATATATATATATATATATATATTAAAAGATTATGCAAATCCGTCCTCTACCACATCGCGGAAGCAATGTTTCGGAGTCAACGAGATACGAAATACTTGTAGGCTTCTGTCTTGCGGTGGCGCGGCAAGTGCGGTAAGAGGACAGACAATGGAAGTGGAATGCGAAGTCTGTGGGTACTTGAAGAATTTGTACAGGTCATGGCAGTTGATTGGTTTGGTCTACACTGGATTATCTAGCATGGCCATTGCCTTAAGCTTAATATGGTTGGGTGTGGAAGGCTTGGCTACACCTCGGACTTGACCTTTGACCTCCAATTATAACGATGATTGCAATGCATTGCAGCTAGTTCTTATTTTTGCCAAACACGTTTTATAGACTTACTTTGTAGGCCTATCATGTTACTTTTCCTGCAATGTTAAAAAATACGCACATTTTCAGATGCATCCCAAACAAACGAAACAGTACAGGATTACAGCAAACTGTTGTTTAGTTGCAAGAGAAGAGAGAGAGAGAGAGAGAGAGAGAGAGAGAGATAGAGAGAGAGATGAGAGAGATGAGAGCGAGAGAGAGAGAGAGAGAGAGAGAGAGAGAGAGAGAGAGAGAGAGAGAGAGAGGAATTAGTACGTACAGAAAACGTAGTCCACAGACTTGGCTTCCCTCAGTTGCAAGCTTTGCTATCCTGAACCCTGTTCTTTTCGTTGCCTCTTTCCATATTTAATTTAAAACTTTATTAAGTAATTTATGATATATATATTATATATATATATATATATATATATATATATACATATATAATATATATGTGTGTGTGTGTGTGTGCGTGTGTCTATCATTTTTTTATTACATTACATTTAACTCTCTCTCTCTCTCTCTCTCTCTCTCTCTCTCTCTCTCTCTCTCAGGGGCTAAATGTAAATTTGCCCTTCCTTACCTCCCAGCCATAAATCAAAGATAGGCGTATGTTATACACATGGCATTAATAAAACGTTGCTCTTTCTCTCCCACGTGTTGGCTAGCTTTTTCCTTTTTAGTTAATCTTAAGTAACATGTAAACCTGCAACCAATCTTAGCCAATTAATCTTAAGGCCGCCACTAACGTTCAGTTATGCCTGCACAGTCGGAACATCTTCACCATTAAAGATAAAGCCTTTTTTCTCAGTCCTCCTTAGCAGTAAACACACGTTGCCCTGTCTGTAATTGGCTTACAGATTTCAAGAAAAAAAATCATAAACGTCAAGTAAGACATCCAATGAAAGACTAGTTAATTTCTTATGAGTTTAAATTCAGCCCCGAGGACTTTCATATTGTTTATGGACATGGGCGTCCACAGGGGGCGGAGACACGGGGACGCCTTTGCCCAATGAAATTTCTGGAAAAAAATTTCAATTGCAAGGAAAATACAAAATGAATGAAAAATTACATGAAAAATGCAAAATGAATAATATATAATGAACATTTCTCGCCTGTTTATTCAGTTTTCTACTATTGAAGTTTCTATTATTACTTGTGTCAAGTACCGGCTTTCTTCATTAATTAAACGGATCCGTGTACATATTGTATATACCTAAATAAATAACTAATGGTAACCTTCTTTCGTAATAAGTACGAAATCCTGAAATTAAGTTAAAATGTAGCTCTCCAGTATCCTTGTAAAACCTACCTTCTGATTCCCCCTCCTGTCTCGTTCTCTTTACTCCCCCTCTCTCCCCATCCCCACCTCACGTTTTCCTTCGCTCTGGCTTATTTGCCACCTGTGTGTCTCGTCCCAGCTCCTGCCTCGTTAGCGCTTGTTAAGAATTCCTCTAATCATTGTGAGTACGGTTATTATACCATATGATATTTTGGATTTGGTATTGGGCAGAATATTTAGTTTATTATGTTGGCTATGTTAATTAATTGGTAATATTTTGATATGTGAAGTTTTGTTAATTAAATGTAATTGTTTTATTGTTTTTTCCATATAACCTATTGTTAATTTTGTGGATTTAACTTGAACCTTGACACTTGTTTACTACTATTTTCTTAGATTTTTCAGTAGTGCCAGGTTTTCTCTGAAGTCAGACATACGCATATGCAAGATAAACAAACGCGAAGCATAGGTATTTAGCAGTTAGATGATAATATAAGTACTAGAATCACAATAATTCGATACAACATTTATCACCGTTCACCGAAAAACCAACTGTGCGCAACTCACTCATGAGAAAAAAACAAATCATATTTGGCTGCCATATCGTTATCATACAAACACATATATACCCACAATGCCGGTCGTCCAAACACCTGGTATATTTAGGACAGTATAGCTTATGATAATAACTCCCAATAATACATAGGAAATGGAAAAAAAACCCAAAAACTAACCTACAACAAAATAACTTTCGCACCAAACTTCCCGATCAGATTGTAAACAAAATATCGCAATTTCTCGTGACTCTGGGTCCCATTATCCTACGTTTTCCAGGAAATCTAATGTGTGTTCTGTCTACCTTGTTACTCTTGTGATTTGTGAAACATATAACTCGGAAAGAATTTTTAGCCGTAATTCAGTTAGGTTAATTGTTACATAATTTTTCCGAAAAAAAATCTATACAGGAGATGATGTAGTTGAGTTACTCTGTTAGGTAAAGAAAAAAAAAAAACCATTTTGCATCTAAACACTTTGGGAAACTATTTTTTTTAAAAGGGGAGGGATATACCCCCTCTCCACAGACCCCTCCCCAAAGCGATCTCCATATCATCCCCCCCGTCCCTCCTGCATTTTTGTCTACGGACACCCATCTTTAAAGAATGTCAAATGAATGAAGAAAGAGTTCCCTAGCAAGATAATTGTGTTAATTATGTTGGTAATTGTTTTCATTTTAAACCTCCATAGTCTAAATTGTTTTGTTTTTCCATCAGAATGCTGAATATCATTTTGATCTCATTTTAGGAATGAATTGCATATTTGATGCATAGTCATGAATAGAAGCATTATGGGCCTATTCTTGTTGTACATTATTTCGCCATTATGTATATTCATTCTCACTTAAACTAACTTGCATACATAGTTTATAACCACGAAAACCATGTGCGTTGTAGTAGGCCTATGAGTTACTTAATGGCCGCCACTAACGTTCAGTTAATGCCTGCGCAGGCAGAACTGAACTAATGTTAATGTGAACAACCAGCACAGTTTTTCTCGCCTGTACAGGCTGCCTGAGCAATTAGCTCATCGCAATCGAGAAGCCTCCGCCAATCACCGAACTGCCTGCGCATGCGAACTTCAGCAATTAGCATTAATTCGGTGAGGCTGCGATGCTGATGCAACTTTTTGGGCTCAGTTCACTTTCCGTCCCCAAACAGATAACATTTACTAGCCAAGAATCTGGTAGAATAGCCTTTGGTTTTTACTTGCCCAAGCAAAGTCTCATTCACATAGTCTTTGATGAAATCTGCAAGACATTCAGGAGTGATGCTGCCACTTTCACCCTTCATTATACACTACTATTTTTCATGTGGAAAAATGGCTTAACTATAAATATACTATTATTCTGACACCCTCATCAATTATTGAAAAGCAAGTAAATATGATATATCATCAATTCAGGTAAAAACTTTTAAATTGAGCAAAACTAAAATGGATGTTCTCGACAGGTAAATGTTCGGCGATTGGCGGAGGCTTATGATTGCGATGATTTTGCTATTTGTCTAGGTAGCCTGCGCAGGCGAGGAAAACTGTGCTGGTTGTTCACATTAACATTAGTTCAGTTTTGCCTCCGCAGGTATAACTGAACGTTAGAGGCGGTCATTAAGTAACTCATAGGTCTACTACAAATCTTCCCCATCGGTTTTCTGGCATAAGGAATCAAATCAAAATGGCATATTATTTACGCTCTTTTATACATAAATATCCACATAAGCCTATGGTTCAATCAGTTATCCAAAATGCAATTGTAACTGGTAGATATATACCAAAACTGAGATAAAATGTTGCAAATACCTGAAGCAACCGTAGTACTATTATACAGATGCAGAGACTGGTTTGGCGAGGCATCTTTCAGTTTCCTATGTGTTCACTCACTTCTCATGAAGTTTAGGATCATTTGGGAAACCGTTGAATCTAATTTTTATCACCAGTTCATTGTTCTTTCGCTAGAACAGCAACCAAAAACCGAGCTTATCACTCCGCGTATCACGTAATGGACACTGACGACATCAGTAACTTTTCACAAACTTTTACACAAATGAAGAATGGCTTGCGAGACTGAAGTTCGTTAGGACTCTGTTTACTGGCTGGATACTATACGCTATTTTTTTCCATCTGTCCATCCGCCTTGGAGGTCACGCATGGTAACACTGCGTCCCGGGCTTTAAATAGTTACTCTATGTGTAAGTTTTAGGTAAATAAAAGGATATCTGGGTGTACATCTGCAACTGAAAAGTGTTTTAATAATTTACTGTATGCAAATTACACCGTTAATATTCGAAATGGGATATTATTTAAAGCGCGGGACGCAGTGTTACCATGCGCAAACAGCACAGGTGGATGGACAGATGGAAAAAAACAGATTATAGGTGAGCAGCGGAGTACTGTATGACGCCATGCGCGCGCAAATAGATAGAAAACGGGACCTCTGAACGATTATCTGTGTCGTTCTGAAAAACATGGTGTATCACTGCACAGTCTAGATCTGGACCGTGCCCTGGTGTATAGGCTTGTCTGAATGTAAAAGTAGGCGGAGTTTCGTGGCCTGAACGATCTCGGCAGGAATCTGTCACGACCAGCTTAGTGGTTTGCGACTTATGTCTGTCATACACAGATCGTTCAATGTAGGCTACCATGTGTTTGTCTGCCGATATAAGGTTATCTCGCACGTCTCTCCTAGAAATAATGACATGTCTTCCCGAGAGAAAATCTTTGCTGACTGAAATTCTTGCGGAGATCGTTCATACTGTTTTGGTGTGTGTTGATAACGACAATCGTTCAGTGTATAGGGTCCTCAAAACTCTTGCCTTGTATCTTGCTCAGTAGGTAGTACTACACTGGGATAATAACTTAGTAAGGCCACACCGGAAGCGGGACAGTGTTGCCGAAGTGCAGAATTTTCGTCTGCTATGCGGAATAAAAAGTCTACGGGGCAGCTATCCACATCTGCATTTTCAGCAGCAATTTCTTCATGGCGCATTCATGTAAATTTATCATATACAAATTGTAATATTTTTTTTACTTTTAAACAATTTCTCATTCAAATGCAATATTATAAAAGATAAGGCTTTTATCAGAATATAACGGTGATATGATTAATGTACATCAATCTGTTAATATATCATAGAATTATTACCTATATGATTTAATGAGTTATATACTGATATATAAATGCTGTTATTCTTATTACAAACTTATCTGTAAATATAGCTGAGACAAATAAGAAAGGAAAAAACAATACTTCTCATATGTATATAATATATGTGGGATTATCAAAATACGTATACTTAATGTATATGTATATACCATGCCCCGCCTGTCCGCCCGGGACGCGTGGCGGGCCCTACCCGCCCGTCCTGGGATGCATGGTGGGCCTCGCCCACCCGTCCCAGGACACGTGACGGGCCTTGCCCGCCAGTCCCGGGACACATGGTGGACCTCGCCCGCCTGTCCCGGGACAGGTGACAGGCCATGCCCGCCAGTCCCGGGATAAATGGCAAGGCCTCTCGGCTGCCTGTCCCAGGACACGTGGCGGGTCTTGCCCACCCATCCCGGGACACGAAGCGGGCCTTGCCCGCCTGACACGGGACACGTGGTGGGCCCCGCCCGCCAGTCCTGGGACGCATGGCGGGCACCGCCCACCCATCCAGGGACATGTGAAGAGCCTGGCCCGCTCATCCCAGGACACGTAGCAGGTCTTGCCCACCAGTCCCGGGGACACGTGGTGGGTTTTGCCCGCCCGTCCCAGGACACGTGGTGGGCCCTGCCCGCCTGTCACAGGACTCTTGGCGGGTCTCGCCTGCCCGTCATAAGACTCGTGGCAGGCCTCGCCCGCCCGTCCTGGGACACGTGGTGGGCCATGCCTGCCGGTTCCGGGACACGTGGCGGTCCTCGGCCGCCATTCAGGGGACATGTGGCGGGCCATGCCCACCCGACCCGGGACACATGACGGGCCTTGCCCGCCCGTCCCGGGACGCGTGGCGGGCCCCTCCCGCCAGTCCTGGGAAGCATGGCAGGCCCCACCCACCCATCCAGGGACATGTGGTGAGCCCTGCCCGCCCGTCCTGGGACACATGGCGGGTTTTGAATGCCTGTCCCAGGACACGTGACGGGCCTCGACCCGCCCATCCCAGGATGCTTGGCGGGCATCACCCGTCCATCCCAGGACTCATGGCAGGCCTCGCCTGCCCGTCGCGGAAGTGTGGCGGGCCTTAACCGTCCGTCCTGGGACGTGTGGCAGGCCTCAGCCCATCCAATCCCGGGACTCATGGCAGGGCCTCGCCTGCCCATCCCGGGATGCGTGGCAGGCCTTGGCCGCCGGTCATGGGACATGTGACGAGCCACGCCCACCCGTCCCGGGACACGGTTTCTTCAATCCTCCCATCTTCTTTCCCTTTCAGGAATCAATAAAACTCTTAAGAAAACATTTTAGCATATTCATTTCCCTGCAACTTCAACTTTCTTCAAGGATCAACAAAGTAAACTTATTACAAATAAACATTAAACTTTCCGTACAACAAACATTGTCCTCAAATTTTTCACATCTCATCCGTCTTTGTGAGGCCAGCGCCATTCCTCGAAGATCACGCCATTCCTTGGAGATCGCGCCATTCCTTGAAGACGAACAGCTGCTCCTTCAGTTTCCGGTTGTCTTTCTCCAGGCGTGTTTTTCCCCTGCAGGTTCTTCAGGTTGTAAACCAATTTCTCCTTCACTCCTCGCAGCTGTCCAACATCATCTTCCAGCTTTTCGTTTTGTGCACCTTGGACACCGGTCTTCCTCTCCAGCCACGATTTCCGTTCTCTAAAAGGCATATCAGCTCCTTCCTCTTGAGTTTCGTAGCCTCAACTTCACACTGGAGTCCACACTTTTCCTTCCTGAGGTCTTCCACTTCCTTCTGCAGGCGCTCCAACCTGACCTCGACGTCTTTCCTGCCGGATTCGTGCTTTTCGGTCGCGTCCTTTTGTTCCTGGATGAGCCTCGCCATCCGCGCCGCTTCTTCGCTTTTTAACTGCGGGTCTTTCTCCTTCTGTCGTACGAGTTCCTCTTGCCTCTCAACCTGGCTGTTTGCCTCTGCCAACCGCACTGTTAGTTCCCTTATCCTTTCACATAGGGCATCGTTTCTCTCCCCAATTTCCTTTGTCTTTTCCATCAGCTGCTGATTTTCATCTGTGATCTTGAGGATCTTGTCTTCCAGCTCCCTCTTTTCTTGGTCGTTTTCCCTCTTCAGGAACAACGTGTCAGCTTCGAGCGAGTAGGCCCTTTCTTGCCAGACCTGCTGTTGCAATGCCTCCTGAGCGATCTGGATCACACGAATGTGTTCTTCCCTTCCCCCCGCCTTCTGAATCTCTTCATTGTTGTCGAGCCTGTTGCAGCTGAAGAATTATCCTGTCCAAGTTCACCTGCTGCTCTCTCTGGCACCGGATGGGTCTCGCCAAGCCGCAATTCTCTCCTTCAGTACCTTCTCCTTGAAATGTTCAACTTCATCAACAGTAGTTAGGAAGAAAACTCACCAGTGAATAAGCAGCTACAATAAACAAGATGACTATTCCTGCGTTAGACTTCTCTCCGTATTTCGAACAATATCTGAACATACCCAGTTCACATACTCTCCTCTCATTCTCTCTCGATTTTTCGTTGATTTTCTATATTCCACGAGAGATATTTCGATTTATCAAAATATAGCAGGAACTATTCTGAACATTTTTTTAACTCTGCCTTGTCTCTTGGTGTTATAAATTGCTGAAATCTCTCTCTCACTCTCAGGGATTTTTTGCAGTACGTATCTTCTTCGTCTCTCTCTCTCTCTCTCTCTCTCTCTCTCTCTCTCTCTCTCTCTCTCGCTTCTCTCTCTCTCTCTCTCTCATATGCGGGATTTTTTGTTAATCTTATCTGTTAAAATAATTTGGGGATTTTCCTTTATTTACCTTTTTGTCTATAAGAAAAACAATACTACCTACAGGCGGGCAATTGCAACTTAGGGGAAAAATGGCCATTTTTCTAAGGCAAGTTTCATTTTTATTGAATTTTACAGGATAACTAATTAAAAGATACAATTCTAAACGAATTAGCCGAAACATCAAGAGAAATATATATATTAGTAATGTACCTTTAGTATAACGAAATTCATGTAAATCGTTCAAATCCCTATGTGCGAAGTTCATGATCTCATATCCTACGAATAGGTGCAGTAAACAAGTGATCAATGACCTCCACAATCTCCAATGGGCATACAGTTTTTATCGCTAATAGGTAGTAGGCTAAACAAGTGCGATACTCAATGTTTTCGACGAAGGATTTTCAATGCCAGAATTCTCGCTTTTAATTAATTTGCTATGTACAAAGGTAATGTCCAGAGTTTCAAAAATATATCTTGGGAGCTCACGTTTCATAGACAATGAAACTTCTAATATTATATATACCTGCATCTCTGAAAAACTCGTAAAGATCAAGTGGCAACCATAAGTATTCTATCTTCCCAGATCGCCAATCCATCATCATGCATATGAGTTCATTGTTTTATCCCGTTCGATACTTTATAGTGACCATATACAGCAGATGG
>NC_061094.1:31061117-31071117 GCF_015104395.2 Macrobrachium nipponense
CCATCTGCTGTCCTGTTCTGTAACTTCTGTCGAATTGATTGAGTCTGGTAGTCTTATAGTCCTCCTAGTCGTTGTTTTCGTCGTGTGTTACTTGTACTTTAGTCATTATGGAGTGTACAAGAAATCCCGAGTTGCTAGATTTTTTGAAGGCAGTGGCTTCCATAATACTATTTTGCAGAAAAATAAAGATTTCGTGTGCTTTACGAACTAATGCTAAATTCAAGGGAAGATTTCGACAAGTGGAGAGAAATATTCAACATCAGATTGTATGTGAATAATCTTTTGTATATAATAAACTTTTGTATAAAATAATCTTTTGTAAATAATTTGTTTTTTTCCCTTATATTCCAAGCTACGCAGTTGATTTTAAAAATTTACAATGAAATATCAGCAAAGAAAGCTTTTTGGTATCCGAGGCTGCAATGGTAATATGTATAATACAAGCAAAGCAAAAATTTTGAATAGTTTAGGATATCTGCACAACAAACCTGAGCATGGCCTTGGTTGTAATACAGCAGCGTAAATTTGTGCTTTATTACATATCTGTGCAAATTGAAATTTTTTTCTGGTATATTTTTCTTTGACTATAATGAATTTGCTACTCATTTCCGTTGGATATTATTAAAAGAATATGCTTTTTTTTTTTTATTGCAACATAGATTTACCCTAGCAACAAGAATAAAAGACTATATTTCCTGTCTCACACCATGTATGCTTCCGAACATGAATTACCATCCGTATTCTAGCCAAACCTGACTAAATATGTACATTTCAAAACATTGAGTAAAAACTACTAAACAACTAGAAAATATATATGTATATAAGCAGCAAAGAACAAACAAATCAACTTGCAGAAGACATATATATGATCAACAGGCAAAATTTGTGCATTTTGAAGGGTACATGATTCCAAATAAAATTCAAAGTAACAAAAAATTTTACTGTCAGCCTACTTCATATACTAAATGTCTAAGTGTGAGGCCATATGAGTATGTTTGAGTCAGTTTTTCAATGGGTGAAGTATTACGTAACGAACAGCTGATTGCCAGGGGATCATAGTCCTCCTGTCGAGGCCAATATAGCAGTTAAGTCATTTTTCAACGAGTGAAGTATTACGTAACGAAACAGCTGATTGACATGGGATCATATCCTTCTGGTGTGTTTCATTGAGCAATGTTGCCAGCCATATGCCTTGCGTAACTCAGTGCTTTTTTTTAATAATTATATTTACCAATATTATAACCTCTCACAAGATATATTATCAAAACTGGTGCTTCTGCATGAATTATTATGTAATGAAGCGGCTGATTGTTATGGGCATGGCTTTCTGCGTGTTTCATTGAGCAATGGTCCCATATTCCTTGCATATCTCAGTAAACTTATGATGCATAAGCGATAGCGTAAATATTAGTTGGTACAACATAGTTGGTACATATTTTCTGTATACATCTATAATAACTATATTTACCAATATTAAACCTATCTATAAGATAAGATTAATATAACTGGTGCTTCTGCAAGAATTAAGAAAGCTTATACGTGGTAGCGCTCGGAGGGCGGAGTCTCACGACGTCACCGCTACAAATCACGCTCTGATTGTTCTAATATCCGAGTGGGTGCTATTTCCATCCAGACTTCAGGAATATGCCTCCCGCCCGAGTCGTGCCTGTACCTCGACGCTTCCCGGTTGCCGTTGTATCCGCATGAAGTTTTCGCAAGCGCTTAGTTACGTTTTTCAAGCGATGCTTGTTTACTTTTGGCCTTCTATACGAAAACAAAGAAAACGAAATTTTCACCTTACCGGTAAACTAAATTATTTATTTTTCTAATTGTGAACAATGTTTCATCCGAGTCTGTCACTGATATGAGTAATATCTGAATCGATGTGTTCGTCACTATTTGACCATATAATTATGCACTGTTCCTCGGCATCATTATTAAACATTTTGAGGCTGTGTGTCACATATTATAATACTATTGTGTGCATTGATGCGGTCATCACTATCTGACGATATAATCATGCACTGTTCCTCGTCATCATTATTAACATTTTGAGGCTGTGTGTCACATAATATAACACTATTGTCTTGCTCATTTTCACAATTTTTTTTTCATCATCAGCTTCATCTGAAGTTGAGTAATCTTCAGGAAAAAAAGACTTAATATGTAATCATGTGAATCATATGAATCCACTAATTCATTGTCGTCCTGAGTTTTCACAAATTTCAACTTCAGTTTTCTTCTTTGGAAAATAGCAGTTTTCTGAGGGGGAAAAATTCGATATATAATCACGCGATTTGCGGCACTCAGGTTTTTTTCTTCATTTATAGGCCATCTGCTGTATATGGTCACTATAAAGTATCGAACGGGATAAAACAATGAACTCATGTGCATGATAATGGATTGGCGATCTGGGAAGACAGAATACTTAGTCCGCATAATTATGGTTGCCGCTTGATCTTTACGAGTTTTGCAGAGATGCAGGTATTATATAATTATTAGAAGTTTCATTGTCATGAAACGTGAGCTCCCAAGATATATTTTTTTGAAACTCTGGACATTACCTTTGTACATTGCAAATTAATTAAAAGCGAGAATTCTGGTACTGAAATCCTTCGTTGAAAACACTGAGTATCGCACTTGTTTAGCGTACTACCTATTAGCGATAAAAACTGTATGCCCATAGGAGATTGTGGAGGTCATTGATCACTTGTTTACTGCACCTATTCGTAGGATATGAGATCATGAACTTCGCACATAGGGATTTGAACGATTTACATGAATTTCGTTATACTAAAGGTACATTACTAATATATATATTTCTCTTGATGTTTCGGCTAATTCGTTTAGAATTGTATCTTTTAATTAGTTATCCTGTAAAATTCAATAAAAATGAAACTTGCCTTAGAAAAATGGCCATTTTTCCCCTAAGTTGCAATTGCCCGCCTGTATGTAGTATTGTTTTTTCTATAGACAAAAAGGTAAATAAAGGAAAAATCCCCAAATTATTTTAACAGATAAGATTAACAAAAAATCCCGCATGGAGAGAGAGAGAGAGAGAGAGAGAGAGAGAGAGAGAGAGAGAGAGATCAACAGACAAAGAAGATACGTACTGCAAAAAATCCCTGAGAGTGAGAAGAGAGATTTTCAGCAATTTATAACACCAAGAGACAAGGCAGAGTTAAAAAAATGTTCAGAATAGTTCCTGCTATATGATGATAAATCGAAATATCTCTCGTGGAATATAGAAATCAACGAAAAATCGAGAGAGAATGAGAGGAAAGAGTATGTGAACTGGGTATGTCCAGATATTGTTCGAAATACGGAGAGAAGTCTAACGCAGGAATAGTCATCTTGTTTACTGTGGCTGCTTATTCACTGGTGAGGTTCTTCCTGACTACTGTTGATGGAGTTGAACATTTCAAGGAGAAGGTACTGAAGGAGAGAATTGCGGCTTGGCGAGACCCATCCGGTGCCAGAGAGAGCAGCATGTGAACTTGGAAATGATAATTCTTTAGCTGCAACAGGCTCGACAACAATGAAGAAGATTCAGAAGGCGGGCGGAAGGGAAGAACAACACTCGTTTGATCCAGATCACTCAGGAGGTGTTGCAACTGAAGGCCTGGCAAGAAAAGGGCCTACTCGCTCGAAGCTGACACGTTGTTCCTGAAGAGGGAAAACGACCAAGAAAAGAGGGAGCTGGAAGACAAGATCCTCAAGATCACAGATGAAAAATCAGCAGCCTATGGAAAAGACAAGGAAATTGGGGAGAGAAACGATGCCCTATGTGAAAGGATAAGGGAACTAACAGTGCGGTGGCAGAGGCAAACAGCCAGGTTGAGAGGCAAGAGGAACTCGTACGACAGAAGGAAAAGAAAACCCGCAGTTAAAAGCGAAGAAGCGGCGCGGAATGGCGAGGCTCATCCAGGAACAAAAGGACGCGACCGAAAAGCACAAATCCGGCAGGATAGACGTCGAAGTCAGGTTGGAGCGCCTGCAGAAGGAAAGTGGAAGACCTCAGGAAGGAAAAGTGTGGACTCCCAGTGTGAAGTTGAGGCTGCGAAACTCAAGAGAAGGAGCTTGACATGCCTTTTAGAGAACGGAAAAATCGTGGTTGGAGAGGAAGGCCGGTGTCCAAGGGTGCACAAAACGAAAAGCTGGAAGATGATGTTGGACAGCTGCGAGGAGTGAAGGAGAAATTGGTTTACAACCTGAAGAACCTGCAGGGGGAAAAACACGCCTGGAGAAAGACAACCGGAAACTGAAGGAGCAGCTGTTCGTCTTCAAGGAATGGCGCGATCTCCAAGGAATGGCGTGATCTTCAAGGAATGACGCTTGGCCTCACAAAGACGGATGAGATGTGACAAATTTGAGGACAATGTTTGTTGTATGGAAAGTTTAATGTTTATTTGTAAAAAGTTTACTTTGTTGATCCTTGAAGAAAGTTGAAGTTGCAGGGAAATAAATATGCTAAAATGTTTTCTCAAGAGTTTTATTGATTCCTGAAAGGGATAGGAAGATGGGAGGATTGAAGAACCGTGTCCTGGGACGGGTGGGCGTGGCTCGCCACATGTCCCCCTGACCGGCGGCCAAGGCCTGCCACGCATCCCCGGGCCGGGATGGGCCAGGGCGAGGCCTGCCATAGTCCCGGGATGGATGGGCGAGGCCTGCCACAGTCCCAGGACGGACGGTTACGGACGGTTAGGCCCCGCCACACTTCCCGCGACGGGCAGGCGAGGCCTGCCATGGAGTCCTGGGATGGACGGGTGATGCCCGCCAAGCATCCTGGGATGGGCGGGCGAGGCCCGTCACGTGTCCTGGGACAGGCATTCAAGACCCGCCATGTGTCCCAGGACGGGTGGGCAGGGCTCACCACATGTCCCTGGATGGGTGGGTGGGGTGGGGGGGCCTGCCATGCTTCCCAGGACTGTGGGCAGGGCCCGCCACGCGTCCCGGGACGGGCGGGCGGGAAGGCCCGAACCGTGTCCCGGGATGGGTGGGCATGGCCCGCCACATGTCCCCTGACCGGCGGCTGAGGGCCGCCACGTGTCCCGGAACCAGCAGGCGTGGCCCATGTGTCCCGGGATGGGTGGGCAAGGTCCCGCCACAAGTCCCCATGATGGGCGGGTGCGAGACCCAGCCACGTGTCACGGGACAGGCGGGCGGGGCCTCCCATGTGTCCCAGGATGGGCGGCAAAACCCACCACGTGTCCCGGGACGGGTGGGCAAGACCTGCTACGTGTCCTGGGACGAGCGGGCAGGGCTCTTCACATGTCCTGGATGGGTGGGCGGGGGCTGCCCGCCATGCGTCCCCAGACTGGCGGGCGGGGCCCCACCACGTGTCCCGTGACAGGCGGGCAAGGCCCGCTTCGTGTCCCGGGATGGGTGGGCAAGACCCGCCACGTGTCCTGGGACAGGCAGCCGAGGGCCTGCCATTTTATCCCGGGACTGGCGGGCATGGCCTGTCCCACCTGTCCCGGGACAGGCGGGCGAGGTCCACCATGTGTCCCGGGACTGGCGGGCAAGGCCCGTCACGTGTCCCTGGGACGGGTGGGCGAGGCCACCATGCATCCCGGGTACGGGCGGCAGGGCGCCACGCTCCCGGGACAGGCGGGCATGGTATATACATATACCTATACGTATACGTATTTATATCCACATACTATATATACATATGAGAATTACTATTTTTTTTTTTCCTTTCTTATTTGTCCCAGATATATTTACAGATAAGTTTGTATAAGCATAACAGCAATTTATGTATCAGTATATAACTCATTAAATCATATAGTAAAAATTTTATAATATATATAACAGATTGGATGTACATTAATCATATCACCGTCATATTCTGATAAGAGCCTTGTCTTTTAAAATATTGCATTTGAATGAGAAACTGTTATAAAGTAAAAAAAAATATTGCAATTTGTATATGATAACTTTAAATGAATGCGCCATGAAGAAATTGCTGCTGAAAATGCAGAGGAATCCGCATCGGCATACAAACCTGGATAGCTGCCCCGTAGACTTTTTATTCTGGCATAGCAGACGAAAATTCCGCACTTTGGCAACACTGTCCCGCTTCTGGTGTAGCCGTACTAAGTTATTATCCCAGTGTAGTACTACTGAGCAAGATACAAGGCAAGAGTTTTGAGGACCCTATACACTGAACGATTGTCGTTATCAACACACACCATTCAAACAGTATGAACGATCTCCGCAAGAATTTCAGTCAGCAAAGATTTTCTCTCGGGAAGACATGTCATTATTTCTAGGGAGAGACGTGCAAGATAACCTTATATCGGCAGACAAACACATAGTAGGCTACATTGAACGATTTGTATGACAGACATAAGTCGCAAACCACCAAACCTGTCGTTGACAGATTCCTGCTGAGATCGTTCAGGCCACGAAACTCCACCCACTTTACATTCAGACAAGCCTATACACCAGGGCACGGTCCAGATCTCGACTGTGCATTGATACACCATGGTTTTTTCAGAACGACACAGATAATCGTTCAGAGGTCCCGTTTTCTATCTATTTGCGCGCGCATGGCGTCATACAGTACTCCGCTGCTCACCTATAATCTGTTTTTTTCCATCTGTCCATTCCACCTGTGGTTTTTGCGCATGGGCAACACTGCGTCCCGGGCTTTAATAATATCCTATTTCGATTATTAACGGTGTAATTCGCATATTGTAAATTATTAAAACACTTTTCAGTTGCAGATGTACACCCAGATATCCTTTTATTTACCATAACTTACACATAGAGTAACTATTTAAAGCCCGGGACGCAGTGTTACCATGCGTGACCTCCAAGGCGGATGGACAGATGGAAAAAAATAGCGTATAGTATCCAGCCAGTAACGAGTCTAACGACTTCAGTCTCGCAAGCATCTCGTTTGTGTAAAAGTTTGTGAAAAGTTACTGATGTCGTCAGTGTCCATTACGTGATACGCGAAGTGATAAGCTCGGTTTTTGGTTGCTGTTCTAGCGAAAGACCCAATGCACTGGTGATAAAAAATTAAAGTCAACGGTTTCCGATCCTGAACTTCATGAGAAGTGAGTGAACCACATGTAGGAAAACTGAAAGAAGATCCTCGCCAAAACCCAGTCTCTGCATCTGTTTAATAGTACTACGGTTGCTTCAGGTATTTGCAACATTTTATCTCAGTTTTGGTATATATCTACCAGTTACAATTGCATTTTGGATAACTGATTGAACCATAGGCTTATGTGGATATTTATGTATAAAAGAGCGTAAATAATATGCCATTTTGATTTGATTCCTTATGCCAGAAAACCGATGGGGAAGATTTGTAGTAGACCTATGAGTTACTTAATGACCGCCTCTAACGTTCAATATACCTGCGGAGGCAAAACTGAACTAATGTTAATGTGAACAACCAGCACAGTTTTCCTCGCCTGCGCAGGCTACCTAGACAAATAGCAAAATCATCGCAATCATAAGCCTCCGCCAATCGCCGAACATTTACCTGTCGAGAACATCCATTTTAGTTTTGCTCAATTTAAAAGTTTTTACCTGAATTGATGATATATCATATTTACTTGCTTTTCAATAATTGATGAGGGTGTCAGAATAATAGTATATTTATAGTTAAGCCATTTTTCCACATGAAAATAGTAGTGTATAATGAAAGCTGAAAATGGCAGCATCATCACTCCTAAATGCCCTGTAGATTTCATAGAAACTATGTGAATGAGACTTTGCTTGGGCAAGTAAAACAAGGCTATCTTACCAGATTCTTGACTAGTAAATGTTATCTTTTTGGGGACGTAAGCGAACTGAGCCCAAGAAGTTGCCTCAGCATCGCAGCCTCACCGAATTACTGCTGAGTTCGCATGCGCAAGCAGTTCGGTGATTGGCGGAGGCTTCTCGATTGCGATGAGCTAATTGCTCAGGCAGCCTGTACAGGCGAGAAAAACTGTGCTGGTTGTTCACATTAACATTAGTTCAGTTCTGCCTGCGCAGGCATTAACTGAACGTTAGTGGCGGCCATTAAGTAACTCATAGGCCTACTACAACGCACATGGTTTTCGTGGTTATAAACTATGTATGCAAGTTAGTTTAAGTGAGAATGAATATACATAATGGCGAAATAATGTACAACAAGAATAGGCCCATAATGCTTATATTCATGACTATGCATCAAATATGCAATTCATTCCTAAAATGAGATCAAAATGATATTCAGCATTCTGATGGAAAAACAAAACAATTTAGACTATGGAGGTTTAAAATGAAAACAATTACCAACATAATTAACACAATTATCTTGCTAGGGAACTCTTTCTTCATTCATTTGACATTCTTTAAAGATGGGTGTCCGTAGACAAAAATGCAGGAGGGACGGGGGGGATGATATTATGGAGATCGCTTTGGGGAGGGGTCTGAGGAGAGGGGGTATCCCTCCCCTTTAAAAAAAAAAATTGTTTCCCGAAGTGTTTAGATGCAAAGGTTTTTTTTTTTTTTTCTTTACCTAACAGAGTAACTCAACTACATCATCTCCTGTATAGATTTTTTTTCGGAAAAATTATGTAACAATTAACCTAACTGAATTACGGCTAAAAATTCTTTCCGAGTTATATGTTTCACAAATCACAAGAGTAACAAGGTAGACAGAACAAACACACATTAGATTTCCCTGGAAAACGTATGATAATGGGACCCAGAGTCACGAGAAATTGCGATATTTTTGTTTACAATCTGATCGGGAAGTTTGGTGCGAAAGTTATTTTGTTGTAGGTTAGTTTTTTGTGGTTTTTTCCTTTCCTATGTATTATTGGGAGTTATTATCTAAAGCTATACTGTCCTAAATACACCAGGTGTTTGGACGATCGGCATTGTGGGTATATATGTGTTTGTATGATAACGATATGGCAGCCAAATATGATTGTTTTTTCTCATGAGTCTGAGTTGCGCCTAGTTGGTTTTTCGGTGAACGGTGATCAATGTTGTATCGAATTATTGTAATTCTAGTACTTATATTATCATCTAACTGCTAAATACCTATGCTTCGCGTTTGTTTATCTTGCATATGCGTATGTCTGACTTCAGAGAAAACCTGGCACTACTGAAAATCTAAGAAAATAGTAGTAAACAAGTGTCCAAGGTTCAAGTTAAACCCACAAAATAACAATAGGTTATATGGAAAAAACAATAAACAATTACATTTAATTAACAAAACTTCACATATCAAATATTACCAATTAATTAACATAGCCAACATAATAACTAATATTCTGCCCAATACAAATCCAAAATATCATATGGTATATAACCGGACTCACAATGATTAGAGGAGTTCTTAACAAGCGCTTACGAGGCAGGAGCTGGGACGAGACCACAACAGGTGGCAAATAAGCCAGAGCGAGGAAAAAAAACGTGAGGTTGGGGATGGGGGGGGGGGGGGGGATGGGGATGGGGAGAGGGGGAGTAAAGAGAACGAGACAGGAGGGGGAATCAAGAAGGTGGGTTTTACAAGGATACTGGAGAGCTACATTTCAACTTAATTTCAGGATTTCGTACTTATTACGAAAGAAGGTTACCATTAGTTATTTATTTAGGTATATACAATATGTACACGGATCCGTTTAATTAATGAAGAAAGCCGGTACTTGACACAAGTAATAATAGAAACTTCAATAGTAGAAAACTGAATAAACAGGCGAGAAATGTTCATTATATATTATTCATTTTGCATTTTTCATGTAATTTTTCATTCATTTTGTATTTTCCTTGCAATTGCAATTTTTTTCCAGAAATTTCATTGGGCAAAGGCGTCCCCGTGTCTCCGCCCCCTGTGGACGCCCATGTCCATAAACACTATGAAAGTCCTTGGGGCTGATGTTTAAACTCATAAGAAATAACTAGTCTTTCATTGGGATGTCTTACTTGACGTTTATGATTTTTTTTCTTGAAATCTGTAAGCCAATTACAGACAGGGCAACGTGTGTTTACTGCTAAGGACAGG
>NC_061094.1:31073617-31081117 GCF_015104395.2 Macrobrachium nipponense
TCCCTGAGATTGCGAATTTCACTTATAATTTTGAGTTTGATAATAAATTTTTGTATTTAAAATTTTTATAAGTGTTTTCTTTTTCACCAGTATACATGCATATATTTGTGATTAGGTAGAAACATAGAGTGGTAATTGAGCTGTTTTCCTTCAATTTACTTGAAGTGAGTTAGAACCAGGGAAGTACTTAGACTTCTGAAATCAGGGAAATATTTAGACTTTTAAAGTTGTTGATGAAGTGAGGCCCTTTGATCAATTTAGTTACATAAGATTACCTCACACCTGTTTTAATGAACTTAGTCGGATTTTCTGCATTACTGGTAAGTTGTTTAATGGATCACTGTTGCTTTTAGAGTATTCAGTCGTTTATTACCTTGTGATGAAGGTTCAGGTGTCTGGCTGTTGTGAGGTAACAATTAATGATTGGTAAAGTGTAGTAACCCAGATACTTGGCACTTCGTCACTATATTATATATACTATATATATATATATATATATATAATATATTTTATATATATATATATATAACTGAAACTTCCCAGCATGGTTTCTTGGCATCGTTGTTTGGTGGGCTTGCGTCATGTCAATAAGATCGTCGACGTCCGAATGTTCGACAACAAAATGTTACTTAAAACAAAGGAAAACAAATACATATATAATTTATTTTTATCGATTTGCAAATTTATATCTATTCGACGCCTTTACATTAATGTTGTGAAATTTTCAAACTACTGAAATAAGGAAAACGATTGTTGAAAAATACTGGAATCTGACGAATGAGAAATACGAACATTTATCATACAGTTGCTGATTCAGAACCAAAATTTGTTACGTCACGTAAGGTGTGTGTGTAATCGCGCGCGCACGTGTGTGCATGATGTATTCGTATGCTACGGTGGAGAACGAAATGAAGACTATATTTTCTATCATTTCCGTCAATATTTCCAATAGTATGTGAATAGCAAGAGTTGCTCATTTATCAGGGAATTTTTATAACATTATGAGTGTAAGTCGGGTTAAAAATGCTTACCTTAGGGTCAAAAGAAAAAAAAAACGAAAAAAATATTTTATGTGAATGATCGAGAAAAAAATTTGCTCTAGAACACACACACGCACACATAGACGCTCACACACACATTTATATATATATATATATATATATATATATATGTGTGTGTGTGTGTGTGTGTGTGTATTTCTGTGCGTATTTCTTTGCTTTTCTTCTCTCTCATCCTTTCGTGTAAGAATCGGCTTCGGTTGTTTTTGAGCATTTTTTTATCCCCATAAGCACAAAAAAGAGCAAGAAGGGAGAAATACAAAAATAAACGATATTTGGACATAGAAAGGAACTTTGAATTCGCCAAGGCAAACGGAAATAAAGACGTTCACGTTGGTAGTGAGAGAGAGAGAGAGAGACTCAAAACCATTCGACGAAAGCAGCTACGTATAAAAGAAAAATCCAAAAGTATGTCACTTAAAGAGGGAGGACTGGATGTCAGGGCTCGTTAAGAAAATCCATCGAGCTCTCGAAGGGGCAAAAATTGCCTCGGGTTTGGAAAGAGCGTAGACTCAAGTGGAGGGAGGCGAGAGGTATCTGGAGCAACAGAAGAGAGACAGAGAGAGAGAGAGAGAGAGAGCCCTTGCTCTTGAGCGCGTGCTCCACTTCCAAAATGAAGGCAAATGCCCATGCGCGGGTTCTCTCCAGGGCCCGTCCGACCTAGGACTCTGGCTCTGGTCCACTCGAAGCTTTCCTCCTCACCTACAGATATCGCTGTGGCTGCCTGAGCGTGCCTTCGTCAAGACGTGTGTTGTCTGGTGTGTTTGCGTCAATACCTAACCCACCGTTCCGCTCCTGCGTTTGTCTCTACTCACAATGGATAGCACAGCTTTACCTGCGCGAGGAAGCTGGACCTGAGCACAATTCATAACCATAGTCAAAACTCGAGTTTTTCAAAAAATAAAATTAAAACGGAAATGATGTAGAAACGGTTGTGTTATTGTGGGGGGTTGAACGATTCAGTATTATTTGATTGCATAGCGTAAATATTGCATTACGACAAAGTATGTGATGTAGAACTCGGCCCAAGGCTTGACGACGCCACGATCAACCCTTTTCAAGGAAATACAAGAATGTCTTTGCGAATATCGGCTTCAATCTGACACTTGAAAATGCACCAAGAAAACGTCCATCGTCTGGCAACGTCTCAAAATAGTTCTCAATCGAAAACACAAATGTCCACACCTAGAAAAAGGCTGTTGGCTGGTAAGATACGTGTAACAATTTAATTATTCATGTGTATATATATATATGATTATGTGTAAATGTACGTAGTATGTATGTATATAATGTATATATACATGCATACAAACACACTCACATCTATATATATAAATAAATATATATATATATATATATATATATATATATATTAGTATATATATATATATATCATATATATATATGCATATATTTGTGTGTTTGTGTGTGTGTGTAAATTTAAGTGTACCTGTTTACTCATCTGTTTACTTTCCAATGAAGATTTTACTCGATCCGAATATGCTTGTTGCTTTCACCAAAAAAGACACAGAATATTAACAGATATTTAACACTGAAAATTCTATACGTGAATATGAAACGACGATGCAGATTCAACTGCCCTTGCTGAATCTTTGCATGGCCATAGCGACGGTCTTTTCCTCTTCCGTGTTATTCCAGCGTTGTAGCCGATCTTCTTTCCAAATCAGCCACCTGTTATAGAAATTGAATTTAGCCAACCACTAGGCGCCTCGCCACCGTTTGCCTTTGCAGACTAATGTTGAGTAATCGGCAAAATCTATTCATCGACGGATGCCATGAGAGATACGCAACCAATTTAAAGGTGATGTAATTTTGCAAGTGCTTCAGTCACACACTTCGCTCATTCTTTTCTTCCCATCTATCTGCTTTCCTGGTTGGCAGTTTGGAGAATAAGATCAGAAGGTTAGGAAAAGAATTAGACCAGATTAAATGTTATACAGGTCAGTTGAATACAATCTGTATATATATCTACGTGTTACATTTCACGATTTATCAGTTATGTTACATGATTGTCGTAAGTCTAGTGGCATCACGAAGTGCTTTGCGATACAATCTAGCACCGGTAACATCGGTTATTTTGAAAAATGAAAACTCGCTTACATGTGCGTATCTCCTTGCTTACATTGGGTAAGGCTTTCATTCTCCATATCAATGTTATGGCTGCGGCTAACTTACGGAAAAATACACCTCCGTTTGGGAAAGCTTTGCTTATTTTCACACAAGAGCATTGAAGACTAATCTATTTTTTGTTAGTTTATTAAAGTCAAAATATACTCATTTATGAAGCCAATAATAAGCAACCCCAATATCGAAACGCTTTCCTCTTCTTTCTGCTGTGGTCTTTTCATTTGGCAGTTCGTCTGTGAATTCAGTGTGCCACAATGTTTTATCTTTTGTCTTTATAAAATCTGTACAAGTCTCTGTTGGGAATTGAATTAAGGAATGCATCCACAGGGAGAGCTCTGTGATATATATATATATATATATATATAATATATATATATATATATATATATATATCATATATATAATATATCTATATATATATATATATATAGATATATATATATAATATATATATATATATATATATATATATTATATACACGTACGTACACATGCATACATACACACACACACACACACACACACACACACATATATATATATATATATATATATATATATATATATATATATATATATATATACATTATCCATAATGGCTGATGTATTTATCGTCGAATGTTCTTAATTAACTAACGATTTGGTCACAGTAAGCAAAACAAAACAAAATCTTGTGATGGTTAGGTCCTTCTTTAACTAAATCTATGCCGACGTATGAAAAAAAATCTGTCAAACTCCTGCAGACGTTTTCATTAGAGTATACTGTATAGGTACAATTAAATGGATCTTATTTTAACTCTGATTAATGGAAAAAAAAAGAAAATATCAAAAGGAATCGGAAAAAAATTTTGTATTACTGTAATGTTTACTATATAGCGTTGCGTGTGCTGATTCGCGATAATGCAGAAAACGAATAATCATTATATTCATGATTAATAATTCACAAATGAATGGGCATTTCTGAAATTAAAAGAAAGAAATGAAATTACATTTCATATTTCTCAGGTATCGAGGAATATTTTCAAGGTTGAAAAGAATGTATTGGTAAAGTAGCAATTGGTATATGATCTTTAAAAGGAGATGTCTTGTTTACCGAGAGTTTTATCTTTAGTTATCTTCATTTTATATTTGGCGTTTCTTCGTAAATGTTCTTTGTCCCTGGGCAGAATTAAGAGTTTGTAGAAGAACTGAAATTTGCACCCATTATTGCCACAAGTGAAAAAGTGATTAATCCATAGTTGAAAGATTAAGTCTATGAAAGCTGATTTAGATGGAGGCGGTTTCGTATCATATTTGAACTGTCAATGGCCTAAAGTTTTAACGAAACCAATTTTAAACGATCCTTACTGCTATTGTTTACTACTTGTCCAATTCATTCGTGTTTCAGGGTATAACTCTTTTCCCATCTCTTCCAGGAATACCTCCAGGCGTCGTAATCATTTTCGCATTATGTTATTAGATTCAAATTTCCTCACGAGTGGCAATTGTAATTCAGTTAGTTAAAATTTCCTTAGGCGTTGCGTGTTCTGGATAGGATCTGTCGGCCACTCCTTCATTCTTTGTCATGCAGGGGCGGGCGGTGTGGGAGAGCGTGGAAGGGAGGTCTTCCCTTCGTGCGGTAACCCCAGTTGAATGTTATAAGACCTTTAATCTCGTTCTTGCCTTAATGGATAATCAATCTTTCCCTTACGCACAGGTGAATCACTTAGCCCCTGATCAGTTTAGGATGGCGATCTTATCAATGACATGGTAAATTATAAAGCGAATACGTTTGCAAAAACAGAACACAGTGTATGAATACTGTATGTGAAATTTAGATACGCACATACACACACAGACACACACACACACACACACACACTATATATATATATATATATATATATATATATATATATATATATATATATATATATACATATACATATGTATATATGTATATATATTACATATATATATATATATATATATATATATATATATATATATATATATATAGATATATACACACATATTACTATGTGATCCTTTCCCCTTTAGGGGAAGTTGACGCCATAAGGTCTCAGTCTTTCGGTTTTTCAGGAAATCCAGTCTAGAGGGCCGTGATTGCTAACTCCTCCCTCTTTGTTTCATGAACCCAGCTTCCAGGACTTAGAAGGCAGTGATGCAGAAGCGATCCCTGGACCTAGCAAACATGGGCGAAACACTACCAATCCACATACCTGGTCTAAATGGAAAGATTGAGGTGCTCAAAAGATAGTTAAAACTGGCTGAGAATAAGAGCATTTCCTGTTGTAGGTTTTCATGATTGTTCAAGGGTTGGCATATGATTTACCTTAATAAGTCTTACCAAAAATGATACATTGTCACCTTGTAGTGTTGCTGTGTTCAGTAGGTCGATGAACTCAGCAGGTGACTGATGCAAATCCTACTGGTACGTAATTTACGAAAATCTTGTTAAGCACCTGGCTTCTTGCTTGCTTGTGGGGCGATGCTATCTGGGTTAATTATACGTTCTACTAGCGACCTATTATAGCCCCTAACAGCCCTTGCCAGAATCTTGGCGCCGTAATCGTCCACCATATTTGGGAACTTATGTCGTCTTGGTTAAGTGACTCCAAGGGGGTTCGGGAGTCGTTCGTTATCTAGGGCTAATATTTCCTGGGGTCATTATCTTGCTGATACCTACGGTCTTTTGTGTAGGTTTTTACGGTATTCCCCAACGGGCTTTTACTAACGCCACAAAGGTAGATAGATACATACCAAGTTAAAACCCTTAGTGGTCACCATAAGAAAGATCCCATGTATTTCATATAAAACAATGGCTGTTGATTCATCGAAGCGCATCATTTCTTTATGGTGATAATATGTATCTTTATCATGAATTTATTGTTAGGTAGTGTCTCTGCAGTCCATTATTGTCGGTGTCATGTTCAAGAGACATACAATCATGTGTACGTGTAAAGTTCCGTGGCATGAATACATGTCCTACGAATAACTCACATATGTCGTGGGCATTTAGTTGCGTATATCCTTTCATTAGAATGTTAATGATACAAGAAAAAGGTTGTTTCAATTGGAAGAAGGACAATGGAAAGAGGAAATATACTTTTAGTGATCCCATTTGCATCATCTATAATATTGATGAGTCCAATTATGCGTCAATAAAAAAGTAGCGCAAATGATTGAGATACCATATTTTCAATAGGACTATAGGGATGTCTTGGCTTCATTTCGCGGCATCCTTGCCATTGATGTTATGACCATTAATTGTAACCAAGGTAAAAAGAGTATTTAACGGTAGAACCTCTTCACTTTTCATTCTTTTTCAGTCATCTTAATTCCATGAATACTTCTGACAGGAACATATTATTGCCCATTTCTTAGAAAAAAATAAAATTCACAGGAATTCTTAAAAGCCCGACTTGTGGTCGTATCAATTTTTGGTGATATTGCGAAACATAAGATAGATAGTAAAGACCCCGATCGCCACAGACATCTTCTCTAACGGACCTCTGGGTGCGCCTCACTTCCGACTACTGCTGGAAGATTAGGAAATATAAACAGAGGGAGTGCAAGAAAATGACTGAATAACCGAGAAGGTACGACGCTTTGTTTTGTTTGCTTTTTTAATGGGAGTGCCGATGAGTCAGAAAGGCCTTATCTGTCCCGGATCTGAAGGTAAGCAGAGAATGTAGGAAAGTGAGCGAGGGAACATGAAAATCCTACTAGGTGATGCATGCACTTCGGTCAGCATTCCAAGAAGGTAGAGAATCCGAAATCTCTCTTTATTTGAAATGTAATATATAACAACTGGCTAGATTTTAAGATAATAGATACTGGCGGGGTTGATGGTTATCCTATTTCCGCGAGCTCTCATGTTTCGTATAGTTTTGCCCATATAGAATAAGGGTCTATATGCCTTGGTTTTGCCATGAGCTAAAATATTTCTGTTTTGCGGGCGGTCATTTTATACAAGTTTTCACTATCTACAATGTCTTTCAAAATGGGAAAAGCAGACAGAAATGTTCTTCAAAATGTGGAAAGTGGACAGAAGTATCTTCAAAATGTGGAAACTGGACAGAAGTATCTTCAAAATGTGAAAAGCAGACAGAAATGTCTTCAAAATGTGGAAAGTGGACAGAAGTATCTTCAGAATGTTGAAAGTGGACAGAAATGTCTTAAACATGTGCAAAGTAGACAGTCAAGTCTTCAAATGGATGGTGGCAACTTTTCAGCGGATTCACAGAGTAGCAAAGGCTCTCTTGTCTTGAATGCCCCTTGTTATCCAGTA
>NC_061094.1:31086117-31108738 GCF_015104395.2 Macrobrachium nipponense
TAATGAGCCCAAGAACAAAAAATCACGTAACAAGCCCAGACCCAAAAATGTTCTCTCAAGCTCTGATATTACAGCAATTCACAAAATCAGTAAAAATCTCCAACTTTAATAGCAAAAACCCCTTTACTGCTCATATAATTAATTACAATGAGACTTAATGTCAAACACCCATTTATGTAAATCACAACCCTGATAAATTACATCTCCCGTCCAAAAAGAAATGTTATGTAAAACTCAATCCCCAATTCCATCTCTCGTAGGAAAAAGAAGAAAGATAAAAAAAAATAATCACAAGTAAACTTCCCCAATCACAAAAAAAACACATAACATATGAGTAATATACATAATCCCAGCTTTTTTCCCCAAGAAATGCCCCATGTATAGTTACGAAATTTCTGACATCGCAACTTTCATCGAGCGACACGGCCAGAAAGCAAACTCTTACACATGCGCTTTTGTGAAATGCTATTGTCAACATTTCCAGATATTGCAAAACTCTGAGCAATCACCACTAAAGGAAAGGAATCAGCACAGCGCTTGTTAGCATAAAATCCACCTGCGACATGTGCTCAAACTGCGGCACAAAAAAATGTCTAGTCAGACTCGCCAGTTCGGAAACTCATGATTCTCAAGAAAAATGATCTTTACTGAAATCACGTAATCACATCCAGTAAATTAACTCCAGGATATGACTAATGTGTTCAAAAACTGTCTCGAAGACATATTCTCTCACATGGACACTGCCCAATTATAAAAATTATCGCCTATCCGGGATAAAAAAAAGCTACGATAAACTCGTAATGCAGCAATTATATGCCTCCAAAAATAATATCTCCATAGGACCACAATGCAGTAATGCCACTCGCCTCCAAATAGTCCCGAAACCAAAAAGAAAGAACCACAGAAATCTTCTCTTGGCTCGAAAAAACTCCATAAACCATAAAAAGGGTCACCCGCCAAAGATCAATTCCACCTCCATATGTTTCACCATATTAATAATAAAACCACTCCAGTGATAAAAATATTTCCTCCATTTGATTAGTAACCACAACACCATATTCCCTCTTATTTCTCCGATAGCCACACGTTAATAAAAAACGACCACTCCAGGAATAAAAATATTCACCTCTGTTTCGGCAAATAAAAAATATTACCTCTATTTTTCACCAATAATTCCATGTGGAATAAAACAAGGCTCCAAAAAAATATATCTCCAAGCAGGATAATCAAAAAATGAAATCCCATCTCCAAAAAAATGTGCACTCAAAGCATCCAGCTCACACACTCACAAATATTGCCCCATATATCTCCAAAAATGTGTCTCCATTTGCAACAAAGATGGCTGCAAAATAATTGAACTAAACATAGCTCTCACCACATAGGCAAATATCAAATGTCCAAAATATATCTCCCAATATATTATATCTTAAATTATGGACTCAAAATAATATTATACCTCCAATTATATCTCAAAAGTAATATATCTCCAATTCTCACAGGGAATAACTCAATGTTATAGTCAAAAACCATAAACTCTCTCCTTAGCATAACTGCTGAAAAAGGGCGGGAAAACTCAGCAAATAAATTGTCTAGGAAATTCTAAAAAAAATCATCAATGTGCCACAAACTCATTATAATAAAACTCCAAATTCAATGTGTCTAAGCCACTAGAAAACTTAACCAAGTTTCCTATCTCTGGCAAAATTGTCACAAATACAAAGGTATTGCGCAAGAAACTCACAATTTGTTCTGGAACAAAAAGTTACAGAGGAAAAAAAAGGTAGTGCCATTATGTATGCATAAAAAAAATGCAAAAATTCTCCCATATAATATATGGGAGAATTTTTGCATTTTTTTTAATGCATACATAATGGCACTACATATATTATATCACTGCAGCATCAAACAGCTGAAAACACAAACCGTTCCCGGATAATGACTCCAAGTCACGAACTGAGATATTAAAAAAAAATATTCACACAAACTGGAGAGAAAAAATAAATTCAAATTCACCCATGATGAGAAAAACTTGTGTCAGCGATGGCTAACTTCCAAAAAAAGGAGAAAAGAAAAATCAACGGCATTGTTAACTATCCCCCGTAACTCACGTATGTCAAGCAATTTTTTGTTTTTGTCCTCTGCTGAACTCATAAAAAAGAAAAACAAAAGTAATCGTGTTTGTTAGTTTCCTCCCGCCAAATTCAAAAAAAAGAAAAATTTCATTTTCACCACCCTTGATAGCATTACAGCACCCATGTATTAGTAAATAAAAAAAAATCAGTATCAGAAGTATCATTATCAGCAGTATCACCAAAAATTGCTATCATCAAAATCACTAATATTAGTACAAAAAAAACATCACCAATGTTAACGCTTGTCCATTCACCAAAAGTTCAGCACAAAATTCACCAAGATTCAGCCATATTAATCACTCATGAACTACTGAAATATTCTCCAAAGTTATAAAAATGCAACAAATAATTAACCGCAGAGTTTCTCCCTCCCATAATTCCATTGTAATAATTCTCCATAGTATAATTATCTGTAATAATTATAAAATAATCTCCCAATGAAATATCTCAAATCTCTCGTTAAAATGTGTCTCCCCGTAATGATAATTCTACTTAAGTAACCCTCCCGTAAAATATCTCAAGCAATAATACTAATTATTAATAATAATAATAATTCTCCATAGTAATAATTCTCCTGCAAATATCTCAAGTAAGGGTGCAATTCCCCTAGCATACACTAGTATTGCCAAACCCCATGATATCAACCAACACCAATCAACAATCATAATCGGTCGTCACTCACCATCACTTAGCATCACTTTTAAAGCAATCTCTCCAACACAATAATAAAAAAAAGTAATCTCTGTGTCCCCATTATATTTGTGCATTCCAAAGCATAAGGAAAACATACACCACATCCCATGCATTTCATTTACTTTTCTCTTCATTCAAGAGAAAGAAAAATCTCTTTTCATTTCCTTTTCTCTTTATCCAAGAGAAAGAAAATCTCTTTTCTAAAAAAAAAAAACTCTACGGGCATCTCACCTCATCAACTAATCAATCAGCTGATGTCTTGGCATTGGAATTCATTTTCAAGGGCAAATTCGTCTCTCAACACCCCGACAAGGAGAAAAAAAAAAGTAGTAGTTGACCCCCACTGAGAAAAAAAAGTTTCATCCTCCATCGAGCATTAACACTCCCCCCTGAACAGTGTCTGAGTATCCCTGAGGTATATACACCAGTAGTAGTAGTACCCTCCCTTGCAATACCCCCGAGGCAAGCCAATACTCCCCTTGCAATGTCCTTCTGCATTCGTTAGCAGAAATGTGCTGAGCCCGTAAAAAATGAGTGGCTGCTCTGTCTCCAAGCGAAATATGCAATCCAAGCACGGTTCGCATGCATGGAAACTTTTTCATACACACTTATATGTTAAACAAAGACGAATGCGTCTATTCTAAACATGCACCAATAAAGAAAACACGTCACTTTCTGCAACTATGGGGGAAAGAAATGTGGTATTTTAAACCAGTCCCATTACACTGAATAATTTCAAAAAAAGCCCCCAGGATTAAAAAAAAATACACCATAACACTTACCCCTTCACAATGAGAGAAAACCCCGGATTCTGCGCAATTACAAACACGCGAATCTCGTTGGCACAACGCACTCGGCAAACCGTGCAGCGAGAAAGCACTTGCCGATCTTTGACTCACAAGCCAGACTGAGTCACTCTCGCCTTGGAGGGTCTCGGTATGGGCAAATTTGATGACCCTAATACAATTTCTTTCCCTCAGCACTACGTCCTCACGGACGGACATTTCTCATTTTCTCTCACTTAGTAACTGAAATCTAACAATTTAACAATTTTCCCCCATCCCACAAAGGCTTTGTCGTTCGAAAACTATCGCTAAGACAACAAAACTGTGACATGATCATAACCTCTCTATGTTTAACTGGTCACCTGTCTCTTCATTAGCGTACCCAGGCATAAAAAAAAACCTCTTATGCCGCTCGCCACCAAACTATTACACGCAGATATTCATCTTGTTATTCATTTGGTAAAAGTGGAACCCCGAGCATCAGGCAAACCGATACACACCATCTCTCTCTCTCTCTCTCTCTCTCTCTCTCTCTCTCAAGCGACCTACAGCTCGCGACCTCTCTTTCTCTCTCTCTCCTCTCCAAGTGACCTCTCTCTCTCTCTCTCTCTCTCTCTCTCTCTCTCTCTCTCTCTCTCTCTCTCTTTCGACAACCCCTCTCACCATTCTAACAGGTCATCAAAATGAGAGTCAAAGTTATATAAAAATTAACGTTTATTTAACAATGGAAAGATAATAACTCAAGTCTCACAGACTAACTTAACTCAGTTTAACCCCCCAAACATTAAAATGTCTAAAACAGTAATTTGTCACACCAATTGTCTATTCTCCCATACGGGACCCTCGGTCTCCCCTTTGTCAGAACACTCAATTCCCTCACCAGAACCGTCTGTTTCAAAGACACGAGAAACACACTCGTGAGTACACATAAGTTTAAAGACAAAGTTAAAGATTAAACATTCTTACAATGTGTAACAAGCCATCCCTTTGGCTAAAGTAATTCAACATTCACCCATTGCCAACCAGGATTCTCACTCACTGATAAACAAAAACTCTTTGGCATTTGCCATCGTGGCTCTGCCTTCCTCCCTTGGATCTCTGTGCAAGTCTTCCCATAGACTTGGCTAAAGACGCCGTTATCAAAGGAAGAGGCGCACATGCACATATGAATGCACACTTTGTTAACGCCCCTTGTTACTGGCTACAACCAGTTTCTCAAAGGCACTTTGAACAAAACCCCATGAACTGACGAACATTGACTCGCCTAACTATGCAGTTTTCATATCATGCCACCCCCAGAAATCATTTATCAGCTTTTCTCGGTGTCGTTGCTTTGGCTCTGTTCTCCGCATTCCAAAAAGGTCACAACGAACATATTAAATATATTATTAATTACAACCCCTAGGACTCACACACACACACACACACACACACACACACATATATATATATATATATATATATATATATATATATATATATATATATATTGGTGTTGGGATTTAACAGTTCATTTCGAATTCAAGGATCAAGGTAAATATCATATTTAAGTCCAGAGGTTATATAGCATTTAACCTTGACTACAGCATATACTCAGAGGTCAAAGGTCCATATTAGAATTTAGTGTTGGACTAAACTTTTGTATTATATGAGATAGAGATCATATTTGAACGCTACACTCCACTAATGACCTTTGGGTGCAGTGTAGGGTCAAATAGAGACTTGCTATACGTAGGGAACTGAGTTAGATAAAATCATCTTGCTTTTTTTAGCACTTCTAAAATGTCAAAGTTTTCTCTTCTTATGTTGTCTGTTTTGTTAATTAAAGATTTGTAGATACTAGATACACACATTTAAACACACATAGACACATTCATGGCCAACATGAATAATTTGTCAAGCATTTTGGCATAGACGCTTCCTGAGCTGTATCACTTTTGCAGGTTTGCGCAGTGGGAAGAAGATTTTCCCACTGAAGGACAAGGTTCCTGCGCCAGTCATCGTGACCGTCTTCCTAGGAGCAACCATCTTCATAATCATCTTCACCACAGCCAAACCCAGCTCTCTGGATCCCATGGGACAATACAAAGGTAGGTTTTTAGTTTTGTCTTTCAACGTATGTTAAAAAGAAGTCTCTAACCTACACTTTTACACAGAGAACTGTCTTTTATCAGGTGCCTTCTGGCCTTAAAGGTTACCAATATCCCAAAGTTTACCTCCGCAAGATGGGAGGGAATTCTTGATAGTAATGTTAAGCAAAAGAAAACATTTAGCTCAGTATCTCATTATAGACAGCACAATATATATATATATATATATATATATATATATATATATATATATATATATAATATAAGTATATATATAGATATATATATATATATATATATATATATATATATATATATATATATATATATATATATATATATATACATATCAATACATACACACACACACACACACACACACACACACACACATATATATATATATATATATATATATATATATATATATATATATAATATATATATATATATATATATAAAGTAAGACTTTTTTACTAGTTTTTGGTATTGTAATTTCGATTTTTACATTCATCAATATAACAATAATAACATAAATTATAATGAAAAGTTTCGTTTGGTTTAACATATAAACCAAACCAAACTTATCTCATCCTTGCATCTATCAATTCTGCGGAGCCACAAGGTAAAGCAAGGGCTCTGAGTGGGCATAAACGGATGACAAGTGTCAAGTGGTAAAATATTCACAGAACACAAGAGAAGCAGCTGAAGAAATTAGTGCATAGTCATTAAATACAGGGAAATCTAGACCTAACCTTACCTAACTTAGCATAACCTAGCATCCTACCTGACCATGGACCTCTCCTTTTAACTGTGACTAAAAAGGGGGGGAAGTTTTTTTTTTTTTTTCCAAGGGATGCTTCCAAACTTAACCTAATGCTGGGTGCCTCTCCCTACCTGGCCATAAGGATTTTGTAACTCTCCTGGACCCCTCACCCCGGGAGGAAGTTTAAGTACAACCTCTCTTGCATCTTAGGAATCATACTAAACATTGGTGTCTATACAAACTGATAAATAACGTTTCTTGACAAGGCATTCTATTTAGATGAAATCCATTAGGTCTCAGAAAATGGACACTAAGAATTTAATATATTTGTAATGCAGATCACGTGATTGCATAATACTCGTGTTAGGCTTCCATAAGAAGGGATGGTTGAAAGAATCTTGAATCCAAACCATCCCGTCTTATTGAATATATATGAATATATATATACACTGTGAAGTTGTGAGGTTATTCGGTTATTACCTATTGCATCTGTGTATCGTTTTACTACATATTTTATGAAAGTATTGCATGATATTCCAGTATCGAAAGCATTAAATTGTAAACGTTAAATCCACGGTTTATATTGCGTCCTACCCCTCTATCCGGTTTGTGTCATTGTGCACCCTTGCAATGCGAAGGCATCTTTTAATGGCCATGTTTTTGGCGGAATAAATGCTGTAGAGGGAAGTAAGTATCCACTCCGGAGGAGAGGCTGTCACTGCAGTAAGTAGTAGTGCTTCGATACTAATGTACTAACGGACGGAACGCCTCCTTTCATTTCCACAGCTATCGAGGAGCAAGGAGCAACAACCACTTGTCACCAACATATTGACAACCACACCAGTGGCAGCACACAGAGCAGTGCCAGTGGGCAAAGTATGTATGTCACTCAATATCCTCACTACAAGAAATCCTTCAGCACTCTTTAAACGTGTTAGCTTCCCTCCTGACCAAGTTTTCAGTGAGAAGAGAGATAGAGAGAAAAAAAAAAAGTTAAAGCTGACTTGCCGAGTAACTACTAGCAAAATGTTTGCGCCAAATATTTGCCTAATGATAATTACACGACTGGGCGCTTCGCTTTGTTGTGCTTTTCTTGATTGACATTGAAAAAGGATACTCCGCCATGATAACAGATGTCCATCTTCGATGCGGACTCTTATGTTCCTTCGCTTGTACTGCTGTTTTTGCTCAATACTTTGCAGACGAAAGCAATTCTCCTTGGATGACTGCGGAGTTAAGAACGCGAGAATGAAGTCCCTTCAAGTAGTTATTCTCGAATATTTGCTTATATGAAAGTCGACACCGGAACAGCTATGCCGGATGTCATTGCTAACTAGTTTTATATTGTCCTTTCCTTAAGCTTCTTTCTTACTTTATTACTAACTGCATGCAAAATCGCTGCTCAGCCAGATCGTACGGCTAATTATGACCAAAACGTAATCTCACAAACAGAGATACAATCGCCAGTAACTTCATTCTTGTTTTTTTGGTTTCAAACTGAATCGTAGGAAATTCGGCAAATTATAACTGTCTTTAACTTTACATTTCCTATAAATACACATCACCGTTACCATTAGTCAGTATCACCTAATTTTTTTCCAGTTATCCAATTATTCTTTCAACTTCTCTCAGATAAAAACGCGAAATGTCAAAAAATTGAATAAAAACCTTGTACTGTCGGCCAAAAAAAAACTATTGGCAGAGTTTCATAATTTTTCGTTCACCTGCCTGACGCACGATTCATGCCTTATTTATCGATTTTTCTTTTAAAAAATGGAATAAATCATATGTAATGTTATTGTGTAAAACTATTTTCCATATAGCAAAATTGACGTGAACGAAACGAAGTGATAAAAAACGTCATATCACATAGATATACATTACCAAATAGATAGGAGACACCTATCACTAGTAGTATCGCATAAACATAGTCCTTAAATTATCATTTCAATATTAAGTTCAAGGTAGTTGAACTATTCCATTTGTTAAATTTTACAGAAAACATTGGAATCACAAAATGCTATCAAATTTAAAAACAAAAAGAAAAAAAAAACGATATCCTAACAGTGTGAACCAGGCGTCCTCACTCATTGCTTTTGATGTTATGTGCACGGGAATCTAATGTCAATGTGTCATTTATCGGTCTAAGAAACATCCCTCGATGAGCGAGAGAATTATTGCACTGCATTCGGTGCAAGTTCCTGTTGGAGAGATATCAAGAAAGCCTAATAAACCGGAGAGAATCATACTAGATGAATCAAATGGTTTAAAGAACGGCAAAATTTAGAATATGGGCCTAGAGGTGGAACACCTCGAAGCCCCACAAGAGAGCAAGACAATACAGTGGTGTAAATGTTGCTGAGCAACATTCATTTGTGAACTTTGAATTCTAGTGCCTCGTCTGATGAATACTTTAGATGGAGAGGAAGAGATTTTTAAATCTACACTTGAAATCTTTGATAGTTGCCTAATGAATGTCTAATGAATAAGCAAACTTATCTTTGATGGATGAGAGATTCGGTTAGGCTTACTCTTTTTGTTTTGTTTTTTATCGGTGGCCAGTGAATACCACGGATAGGGAGGGAAACAGTTTCAATGATGCATGCATTTTTTTCTTCAAAACCTAAAGAATACATTTTATTGGGAGATACTTTATTAACATCGGCCTAATCCTTCCATCACTCCTATACGCCACCTCCGCTCTCTTCTAGATCCGACTTCTCAAGTTCTCACTACGAACTCCATCTCGTGAAAGCATCACTAATGATAACGGTTATTTTAAAATTGCCCGCACCGACAACGTACGCCTTAAAATGCATGTTTATAAAATATTCTCTGTTCAAAGAAACTTTATCTTTCATTCCACAAAATATGTGCATACACTCGTGTTAAACCCTGTAGCCGTCAAAGAGCAAACCCTTTATTAAAGCAGTAGGTTTTTCTTGAAAAAAAGAAAGCTTTACGGAAAGTAAGCCTTTCTTAATGTATTCGTCAGTTTTGACTCCCACAGCTTTCCAACGTGTCCAAATGAAACAGGATGATATGCAAGGAATTCGATAAAAAATGAGACTGAATTATATTCGTTTGATTTTTGTATGATTGCTTTTTTTACTTTGAATAGCTATGTCTGAGTTAATTATGTTAAGCAATTATGAAAAGGATAAGAAGAAAGGCGAACATGGCTAATAAAACAAGAATAACGAGAGTAGTCAAATAAAGCAAGATTAATATATATATATATATATATATATATATATATATATATATATATATATAAATATATATATATATATATATCTTTATATATATATATATAATATATATATATAATATTGTCGATTTAAATATTCATTAATATTACGTATCCGAGAGAGTATAGACCTAGGCTAATCATGTGGGGAAATCAAAGTCCAATTTAGGCCCACTAAATGTGTCATGCAAATTATTTTATTGATCAAAGGACAAAATTAGTTTAATTAAACATCGTTTTCAAAGAATGTTAATGCCTTGATGTATTATTTATCGGCTGTAGGAGACGAAATGACAACACCCCAGTGCAGTACGATATGTTGAGTCAAGACTCGAGCGGCAGCAAAGCCAATTTCATAATCTTCGGTATGGTGTCACGAAGCTAGAGTTGAGAATAAAATTACAAATCGTGGACCCATCGGTATATATTTTCCTTACTTTGCAAAATAATTATCTTTAATACGTTGAATAAGTCTACTCTATTCTAATGTAATTTATTTCAAGTATCGCACCTTTGAAAGGAAATGTTATTTATTGCTAAGTAAATAATCTGGCATCTGCATATGGCAATATTTCCATAACGAACAATGAATTAAGAAACTACGCCAATTCTTTGTTGGCCGTCTGTACATTTCACTATACTACTATTGTAGATTCACATCAACCGGGTGCATTTGACGTCTTAGGCCAGTCCTTACGACGCTCTTGATTGGCTGTTGATATGCCAGTCACAGGGTTGGAAACTTCAGTCTCTCTCTAGAGTTCACATGGGTAGGATTTATGTTCCACCTCTCCTGAGAGATGCGTCTTACAAAAGTATCTCTCAGGAGAGGTGGAACATACATCCTGCCTATGTGAACTCTCGAGAGAGGCTGAGAGTTTCCAGCCCTGCGATAGACTTATCAACAGCCAATCAGGAGCGTCGTAAGGGACTGGCCTAGACGTCAAATGCACGGTTGATGTGAATCTACTATAGTATCTAACTTTTGTCCACCCCCAACCCCTCCACGCAGCGGTTTCGGGTCTCGTTGTGGACTCACTGCCTACTTACAGTAGAATTTTCACACATTTTGTTTGCACCAAGCATCCGGTAATGCTTCATCAACCATAGAGTCCCCACCTCTCGCTAACCATATAGGATTTAATGTTTATTCAAGTTTCCTGCATGATTCCCGATAGTGTGAGGCTGTGTAATCTTTTAGGTCTAGCTGCTTTATTTTGTCTTGTGTCACGGTTAGATTAATTAAGACACTAATCAACTGGTGTCTGTGGATTCATTGCACCATTTATCTGTTACCATATGTCTGGTAACTCTGAACTCACCTTTACAAATTCACCTTTCCAAACAGAAACAGAGCAATTTTAAGTGGTTGATGCACTTTCCTGCGAAGTTCACCTGTATCAGAGAAAAATGAATGTTGGTGTTTAGATTAAGCTGTGATCTGCAAAAATACATAAAGAAAGTATATTGAAAAAAAAATCCAGCCTCCAAGGTAACTTTAAATTTCATCAAATCAGATAAACTACTATGAGATTCAGGGTCTCTGTAACACGGTTTTTTGGACTTTGCTCCTTGTCAAAGCATCGGATGTAGCTGAAAGTTGACATATGTATATTTTACAACCACACACAAATTTTGTCAGCATTATCAATAACCTAATTTTTATAGAGTAAAAATGATCTAGCCGACGCCATGGCCAATGATTACGAGCCAAGAGTCGAAAAACATTCATTACGTAAGCAAGGTAAACAAACACCTTTTGACTAAATGTTGCCCCGCCCATCCACCAGACAGAAATGCCATCGGCTCTGAAACCCAAAGACTTTATGAATGGCGGAACGATACATAGATGTGTGTGGGGTATCAGTGCTAGCGTAGTGATACTACTGTAGCAGTAGTGCCTCAACAGTATAGCAGTAATATACATGAATTAAACGTTTAGACCAACTGCTGGGATCCTTGAGGATCATTTAGCACTTCTTACAACTACTCGAGAAATTAGTTTTTATAGCCAGAAGTTAAATTTTCTAATCCAACAATGCCCATGGTAGCCTTCAGTGTTATCCTGAATTATAACGAGGCCAAAGTGGGTGGAGCCTCATGAAGTCACCATTCTGACGATAATTATTGGTGAAGGTTTAAAGCCAATATACGGTACCGGCTATTTTTTTTTTTTTTCAGTAAATAGGTAGATAGCCAATAAATAAAAATTGCTTGACAGTGGATATAGCAGTTATCAAATCAAGCTTGTCTACTATGTTTTTGGTAATTACCAACTATTCCCTACATCTTGTCAATCTGATTGTGACCTATAAAGTAGACTGTAATTTCTTTGGAAACTTAGTTTGGGAGTTAGACTAATAATCGAAGTGTTTTTGTATTTATTAACATATTTTGTTGGTTTGTTCATTATGACAATTATCAGTGGGGAGGTTCCAGAGTTCATAAAGGTGTACTGCTTTGCTTGTTTTAAATTTGATTTGTCATTGTTATTGTTGCCAGAGGTTTAGCCTTCGTTACGTATAGCCAATCATCCATCGAGAAAGAGGGAAGAAATGATGTCATAAGTTACGTAACGAGTGCGTTCGAAACCTTTTCTCTGAGTAAGTTGGCCCGTCTTCAAAAAAGGTCACTTTTACATTATAAGTACCAAATTTATTCAACCTACGTAGTGCAGAATACACTCAAAATTTATGTGTTGATATAATATGTATTCTGAATAAGCGTTATATTTATGAAATGCATAGATAAAAAGTTATTGCGAAAAAACCGTGTTACAGAGGCCCTGAATCTCATAGTAGTCGTAGACATTCAAATTGACCTTGGGTCTTGACAAACGGGTCGAGGTAAAAAGTAAGGAAAACGATATTTTAGACAGTGTCGAATTCTGAAGACTATAGAGAGGCCTCCAGCTATAATAATTTGCGAGAAATAATTGAAGACTTTTAAATTCCACTTTCATACTGACTTTTCACCTTGAAAATTAGGCCATGATAGCAAAAATATTTCGAGAATCTAATCACTAAGGGCCGCCGTTTTGCCTGCACAGGTCGACTGTGCAGATATAGCTGAACGTTAGTGGGTTCAGTTATGCCTGCTAGGGGCGGCCTTAACCCATAAAGTATGCACCACCAAATTTTCAAGAAAATTAGAGAAAACGAGACGAAGATTAGGAAGAACAAAATTGATAACGTAACAAACAATATCTGACGTCCTTTTACGACGTAAACAAGTGATTATTAAAGGATGATAGAGTCTGGAGGTCTTAACAACCCTCTATAATTACGTTCGTGTGCTCATGTACATCAGTAGACGATTCTATATGAAGAATATTGATTTTTCGTTTGTGAAGGTATATTTACTTCCACACACAACGCACACGTGTTGTGTGTTTTATTGCATATGTACATGTGCGGATGAAGTACGGGAAGGGGATTTTATGGTTAGTGTTAGGAAAGAGACGGGGAGCGACTGCAAGATCCAAGATATAATCCAAGGTTAACTAACCATCATTGCGCGTCGACAATCTTCTCGCATGCTGCTGCCCACATTTCGCGTTTTTGGCGAATTCGTTACCTCAAAAAGGGGTGGTCTAAAATTACCCGCGTCTCGCATCAAAATACTTCCGTCCTGTATCTCTCGTGAAAGCGTTCAAAGAATCGATCGAGGAGACGAAGCGCCGCCCGAGGAGTGCCGCGTTGGAGAAGGAGTGCCAACTCAAATTCCATTTCTTTCAGTTGATGACGGCATCGAGGAGCGAGGAGAGACCCTCCCCCACCTAGATTCATGTTCCTTCACGACTGGCTTCCGGAGGAGGCTCGCAGCCACGGTGGCACAGGTGGAGAGAGAAATCCATCGACTCGCAGGTATTCCAGGTCTCAGGACCACTTACCTGGGTCAATGAGGTAGATGTACAATAGATATTTAAGGATACTCCATTGTTTGTGAAGATTCTCGGTACGCATGCATACATATGGATTTTTGTAACTCTGTGACATTATTATTATTATTATTATTATTATATTATTATTATTCACAGACCTTAAGCTCCAATGTCGTTTGATAACAGATTCACTCAACTGAAAAGTCGTCGTTCGCCAACCCACCTCGGTGTTTCGGGTCCACCTTAGGGCGGATGGCTCATCGCTTATAAAGTCCCCTTCGGTGTTTATTCCTAGGTTGAGTGAATTTGATAGTGAACATTTTTGTTGCTTAAGGTTTGTGAATATAGAAAATGTCTCGGTGTATGTGACAAATATTCATAAAATCGCTACGTGTTTCAAATACACCAGTCGGCTAGCATGGTGGAGATGGGTTGTTATCGACTTTTAAGTAAAAAAAAAAAAAAAAAAAAGATTGAGTCGGTATCAACTTATACCTCTCTTGAGAGCATCACTGAAAGGTCATCGTTCCCAGTCATTCGGTGGTTCACTTTGTAGCTTAAGGTTTGCAGACATAATAACTGCAAACAGGTGTGATGAAGACAAATCCCCATGTCCAATAAAACCAAGAGAAGAACAGAATGGAACATTACATTTCGGGTAGTGCTTCTACCTTTCCTCAAGTTTAGTATTTTTTAGTGGTAGAAGAGAATATTTGCTGTACAAGAAGTTTTGCAAAGCCATCCCTGTGAGTTCATTCTTAGCTAATGTTTGACTGTTAACACGAATCTGGAAGGCAGAATAGACCAAATAGGATGAAACCTTGTGAGTTTCAGTAGATCAGCGGCATATTTTTTTCTTGTCTGTTTCTTTTCTTGGAATAATGTTTAAGCATTTATGGTTTCTGTCACCCAAATTTACCGGCATTTTATCCCTGAAATAAACAATGCTATCACATGAGTAAGGTTATCTAAGAAGCTGGTTGTGTTTTTTGCATCTCACAAATATTCCAAGAGCGTCCAGCCTTTGTTGAAATGTAGACAGCCGTTTATTGACCCTTAAATGGACTTCTGTTCCCATGCTAAATATCATATTTTATTACCTACAGTAATTTCAAATTTGTCCTTTGCGGGGAACAAATGGTTGAAAAATTCTTCTTGATTCACTAGTACTTGCTTGTTGAGTATCTGAAACATCTGTATCTGGATTTCAAACATTTAGAAATTAAGAAAATTACTGAGAGGAGAAGTATATTAGTCTCAGTAAGATCATTTATGCTAAATCTAAAACATTCGTAATAGATGCTCACTTCCCCACTCCCACATGCACACATATATACTACATATGTGTATGTATGTATGTGTGTACGTGGTTTGGTGGGTGCTAGTGTGTTGTGATTTAGACCTATGAGTTTGTTCAACTTGGGTAGTAATGATTTGGAATTAACTTTAACATAGTTTACTTTTCTTACACAGTCTTCCACATTATAACTTCCATTTAACATCTCTTTCAAATCAGGCAAAAGAGGAGTATAGATGCCAACTGTCTTTGAAGCTTGCAGCAGTGGCAGAAGAACTGGACCCAAGGATCGCTCTAAGAACCAAATCCTCTTGGGATTACTCAGCACGGCTTCCTGGCATGAAACCTGTGCCACAGCCTGAAAATGGTACAAGGCATGTCTGCCCAGAAGGTGTATCTTGGGCCAAAGCATAGCTCTCATTATGGTCAAACTGGAATGAAAACTCAAAAGTGTTCTTATGTCCCAGACTTCAAAAATGTCCTGACGGTAGTGCTTCCAGCAATCTCCTGGACACCTAACATCACTAATTTTGTAATTGAGCAGATACGAAAGTTTTACGATATCCCCATCATTGCAGCTGTAGATTCAGAAGATGAAATTGAAATTGAAAGAAACATGTCTAAATTATCTGTTGAAAAAGTTCCACAGGGCTATGAGAGGGAAGGAAGATTTATGAATGAACTCACAAAGAAAATCACAACTCCATTCATCTTGATAGCAACATCTTTAGCACACTTCAATAATCAGTCATCTCTTGAAAGATTAGTAAGAGTTCTAGATGAGTTACAAAATGTCAAAGTTGTTGGAGGAGCTGCCAGAGACCTTGATGGACACTGGATTCATGGATGCCTTCAGCAACGTATGGCCAACTATGAAGCCCACTATAGCATGGGGTATTATTACTCAAAGTATGAATGCATGTATTGTGATGATCTCTTAACCCCATTCGTTACAACCACAGCATTTTTACGCAAAGTTCAATTCACCGAGGACCTTAGTGGTAATGCTCTATATCGTGATTGGTTTGCAAAAGTTCTTGTTAATGGTCATTTAACAATGGTGTGCCCTGATGTCATGTTTTACGTCAGCAATCACCCAAATATAACCAAGCAGCAGTGGTTGAAGGTTGCAAAGCACTGGTCTCTTGAAAAAATTGTATCATATGACAACAAAGAATATCATTTTGACTGCAGCTCAGTTGGCATAACTTGTAAAGGCCCTCTCACTATAATACAGTCCTTCCTTCTGCCCCCCTGCTGTAGAGCTGTGATGGAAAAATATCTTGGATACTTGATTGAATATGCTAAAGAGCACAATTTACCTCATGAGCTTCAAGTTGGATCTGCTCTTGGAGCTATGAAAATGGACGGCTACTTACCATGGGACTTTGAATATGGACGTAGTTTTTTTGAATGACAAAGACTATGGAAACGTTGGTTGAAAGAATCCAGGAAAATTTCTAAAGCCTAAACACTGTAATCCTACTGTTAGCAGCAAGAACATATATATTACAGTGCGCTGTCCTAATTTCTTTCTAGAGCTGTATTGCCACGAGTATAATGCCACAAGCCAGCAGTTTCTCCCAGAGGAGTACCAGCATATACCAACTACAATCAAATACTCAGGGAAAGATGTCGTTGTAAGTGCCAACCCTGGACTCCACACAAGAAACAGAATGGGCATTGACAGCCTAAAACACGCAGCACACTGGAGAACGTTGAAGGTCTCCAAAATAGGGAAAGCAAAGGGTGGCTACGACCATCCTGGGATCTGGAATCGTTGCAGGAATCCCAAACACCACTCCTGTCTTGATCATTATCCTGGAGATGGGAATCTTCCATTCAAAGACCCATTCCTCCAGTTATAGAAATTCAGAAAAAAAACTGGATTATCTGTAACAGCCAACTCTATAACCTAGAAACAAATATGCATTTAGTGGCCAAATGAACCTTTGAAACATGGCATTTTCACAACGGGTGAAGACACAAGATAGGGGACCAGTCATAGAGTTTATATTAAAGTATAACTTATATTGTCGATAGTACATGTTAATCTTGTTCTCAACAGCCTGTCGTTAACCTTTCGTGAAGTCTAAAGAATATTTCAACAATATTGTGATAATTCGTTTTACAATTAGCGCTAGATAAACAAAGAAACATGCTGTTGATTCGAATGAATAGTTAGCTACCATTTTAAGAATTAGTATTATACTCTTACTTATCGTCACTCATTACCTTGACTATAATGAAGAAATCAATTCATAAAGATGGAAATCACATCTGATATTCATTTGGCCAGTATAACAGGTGGCATTTTCTTATAAAACTGTGATTAACGACGCTTTAATCAACAATGAAGAATTAAGATTTCTTTGTTCATGAAGTATTATATATTATACAATTATGTAATTGAGGTTTTAAAAGCTCGTGATGATCTTTTTTTATGTAGCCAAAAATAAGGCGCGTAGTGTGTGTCATTAGAGTAGTAGTCATTTTCTTCTTTCCTGAGGAGTTATTCTTGATAGTACGATCATCTAACTATATATTATATCTATCTATTTATATATATATATATATATATATATATATATATATATAAACTATATATATATATATATATATATTAAATATATATAAATATATATATAGTTATATATATATATATATATATAATATATAATATATATATATATATATTTTTATATATATATATATATGTGTGTGTGTGTGTGTGTGTGTGTGTGTGTGTGTATGTGTGTGTATATATATTAATCAATATATGTATGGTGTGTATTATTTTATATATATTGATAGACATATCTATAATCTGATATATATAATATATATATCTGGATATATGTATATATATACATACACATATGTATACATATATATGCATGTATATATGTGCATATATATAAATACGCATGGTCTATATAAATATATATATATATATATATATATATTATATATATATATATATATAATATATATATATATACAGTTAACACGAATATATTTGTATCCATAAGACCAAAAATAGACGCATACAAACGATGAGAGGCTTTCGATATTTCAGAGCGACCCGCAATTCTTGTTGATGATCGTAGTCGTTTTCCATGAAAGCCTGTGGTGCCACGGGAAGTGCCTTCGCTGCCGCCTGCCCATGTTTTCTCGATAGGTCCCTTCTTTAAGGTAGATACTCTCGCTCAAGGAGAAAAGTGTAACGACTATCCGACTTGCAATGGCTTTATGCCTCTTCATTTTCCACGAAAATGTCTTCATAAATTCGTCCCTATAGTACTTCAATCTGGACCATCTAGATATATCACATTTCTCTTTGACATTGTATTGCCGCAACCGAGTGGGTTTAGTTAGGCTAGAAAAGTTATACAATCAACATCAGGTATTTTCACTTTGACACCAGTTCCCGATACTGGAGTTTTTCGGGGTTGTTCTCTAGTCGAATGAATAGAGTTTAATAAGAAAATCATACTAATATCTATCGAAAATTTATTATTAGCGAGGTATTAAAATTCTTGTCTATGTTTTAACGTTCATGCCCATGGGCATGGTACTAAAACCACAGCCAGCGTTCATGCAATCGGGGCCGGTATCAAAGTGGAATTTGCCTACCATTTTTCGTGTGGTGTGTCGAGTAGATTTCTAGATGTGATTTTGTGTTGCTTTATCAGGTTTAGTTTTGGTACCAATTGTTCGAAACACAATGGAACACACCACAGTTTGTGTAGGGTTTCCAAATGCCTGTATTTTATATTTCCCGAATAGTGTGAATAGAATAAAATGGATTAAAGGAGGTTTGAATCCCTTAGAGTCAGGTAATGGCTTTAGGCTTCTTTTGCTTTTGTTCCATGGCTGAGAAACATCTCGAAGAGGATTCGAGCGCACTGAGAATATTCCTGCGTTGTTTGGTGGCGGAGATTTCGACGATGTGAATTTAAAAGAGAGGCTTCATATAGACGAGTAGATTTTTTGGAATTCTTACATAGAAAAACTATATTTTGTGAAAATTGGTGATTTATTTTTTGAATTTCTACCTGAAAATGGAGGATTATCCACGCCATCCTAGCCCGAGAATTGATATATTATATTCTTGATACACTTGGAAATAAGAAGATATGATGAAATATTATGAGAAGGACTTTAAATTTTCTCAATAAAGGAAAATATCTTGTTTTGCCTTTTTATTATCCCCAGAATTTTTTTTTCTTTACTGCTCCTAAACCCCAGAACTATATTTGTCCCCACAAATATTTATAAATTGAATTTCAGTAGCAAATCAGTGGGAAACCTGCGAGTATACCAGCTGACATTAATTAGCGCTCATATATGATGCGTTCATTAGCATATGTCCGGCCATTCCGTTGAGGTGTTAGAGATGTGTATTTCTGATGATAGAAGTTCACTCTCGACGTGGATTCGGAAGTCACGTAAAGCCGTTGGTCCCGTTGCTGAATAAGCATCATACAAACAAACAAACAAACAAATAGCATATGTCGTTAATGTTTCCTGAAGTTTGAAAAAGAAACCCACAAATTCAATTTGTAACTTGTTTACTTCTATGTATTTACATTTAGTTTTACTCCACACTCGAGTACTTTCAGGCCCTTCTGTGGCCCATTCTCAAGAGATGTTGGGATGTTAGCCTGGGTCAAGGCCCAGCAGTCTTCTGGAACTTCTTCTCGTTGTGCTGTCATTTATGCGATGGCTGTTCTGGTTTTCTTGAGAGTTGCCAATCCCCTCTTGTCGCTCTGATATCCTGAGCTGATGGTCAATGGGATTCACCCTTGTGGTAAGGGTGTGGTCACCTTAAGTCTGTTGGGCAGGAAACCTAATCTCCAGTCAGCAGGGTCAATCTTAGCTTCTTTTAATATCAAAGCTCGGCTTATGGGATCTTCTGAGGTAAAACCTTTGTTTCCTTCAATTACTTTGATCTCTCTGATAAGCGCACCTTCTACTACCCTCCTGTGACTAATTTTGTTGCTTTTGTATATAAGCCTACTGTTTTTGAAATCCATCCTATGGTCATTTTCCCAACAATGTCTAGCTATAGCACTCCCTGAGAGGTTAAGCTGTACTGCCCTTTTATGTTCTTGGACTCTAGTCCTTATTCCCCTACCTGATTCCCCCACATATCTATCTCCACAATTATTGCAATTGATTATGTATACCCCCGCTACATCATCTGTATTACGTCTTTCTCCTTCCAATTTATTTTTACATACTTTGTTTTTTAAGGTATTATCAAAGGTATATACAAATTTATATTGACTTTCTTTCATTTTTGACGTGATTTGTTTCATTTTAGGCATAAAAGGGAGGGCAACTATTTTCTTGTTTTCTTTATTCCATGTACTCTCTACATTCGAGAGTACATGGAATAAAGAAAACAAGAAAATAGTTGCCCTCCCTTTTATGCCTAAAATGAAACAAATCACGTCAAAAATGAAAGAAAGTCAATATAAATTTGTATATACCTTTTGATAATACCTTAAAAAAACAAAGTATGTAAAAATAAATTGGAAGGAGAAGACAGTAAATACAGATGATGTAGCGGGGGTATACATAATCAATTGCAATAATTGTGGAGATGATATGTGGGGAATCAGGTAGGGGAATAAGGACTAGAGTCCAAGAACATAAAAGGCAGTACAGCTTAACTCTCAGGGGAGTGCTATAGCTAGACATTGTTGGGAAAATGACCATAGGATGGATTTCAAAAACAGTAGGCTTATATACAAAAGCAACAAAATTAGTCACAGGAGGGTAGTAGAAGGTGCGCTTATCAGAGAGATCAAAGTAATTGAAGGAAACAAAGGTTTTACCTCAGAAGATCCCATAAGCCGAGCTTTGATATTAAAAGAAGCTAAGATTGACCCTGCTGACCTGGAGATTAGGTTTCCTGCCCAACAGACTTACGGTGACCACACCCTTACCACAAGGGTGAATCCCATTGACCATCAGCTCAAGGATAATCAGAGCGACAAGAGGGGATTGGCAACTCTCAAGAAAACCAGAACAGCCATCGCATAAATGACAGCACAACGAGAAGAAGTTACAGAAGACTGCTGGGCCTTGACCCAGGCTAAACATCCCAACATCTCTTGAGAATGGGCCACAGAAGGGCCTGAAAGTACTCGAGTGTGGAGTAAAACTAAATGTAAATACATAGAAGTAAACAAGTTACAAATTGAATTTGTGGTTTCTTTTTCAATCTTCAGAAGAAAAATGAAAGAAGTTTTTGTTTGGTTTCCTGAAGTCTTAACATCCGAACTTGAGAAGGACAGTCACTTGAAGAGGGCACCGGGCGACGTAAGAAAGTCTGAAAGTGACGCTTCCTTCCTTCATCTTACTGTATATGTCGTAGCAAAGCAGGTCGTGTGTCTGTTCGCCAGTTTAGCAGTTTCTTGAACACGCAACCACTCGGGAAATCTTTCATTTTCCCATGGATCAGTTATAATTCGTAAAATCTCTAGGGTTTACATACGTGTTCTTTTTTTTACTTAACTATTTTCATAACTTATAAAAAAATGTTCATCGCTTAAAGTCTGGCATTCTAGATAGACTACTCATGAAGAATGAATGAGAAAAACTGCGTGCTGATAGAAAGCGTATTTAAAAATCGCTGCCAAACTACACATTTAAGCAGATAATGTCAATAAAGGTACCTTATCAGGAGCAAAGAGGCAAATTTCGCAAGATTTTGCTTTCTGTAAATAAAAAGTCTAGTTCTGATCATGAATTTCCTCTAAAAGGTTATATACTTGCAGAGAGTCGTTACTTAACTATTGTAAGAGCACGACACGAATGCTGAAATCTGCCACGCCCTTCAGTACCGCATTCTCCTGCATAGGGATTATCTCTATTCTTTTTTATTGTTTGACGGAAAATGTTATTTGTATTTTGCTGAGGCTATTTCTTATTGAAAATATAATGATTTCAATCATGCAAGGACTTAATATGGCTCATTTTATTCGGAGCATGACTGAACAGGAAATCAGTGCTTGTGTGGCCTTCAACAATTCGTCGACGTTCCACGTTCCAAATTCATTACTCGCATATATCTATTAAGCCTAGTAGACGTTTTTAAAGAAGCATAAAGTGAGCTAACAATCTATTTTGCAATAATATAATCCTAAACACTTTATAAGAATACGTGACAAGAAAGGAATTGACAGCCTTCATAGCAAGTTTCGTCGAGTTGAATTTTAATTTTTTGTCTTTATCTTCCGGATCTACAGCGACTTTGTCACTCACCAAACTCCATTTCAGTTTCTCCTCGCATTTTTTTTATTATGCATTCATCATAAAATAAAAGTTAAAAGTTTGCGACGAAGTATATATCCCTCTATAATATGAACAATCATCTGGTCATCCTTATAGCAATTAAACTTATTAAATGTTAACACTAGTAGAAACGTAGATCTGCCTACTTCACAGCACATCGAGAAGTTCCAACAACCTGACATTCCTATGATTTCCTGCTTTCTTCTGAAATCCACAAAAATCTGACCCCCAAGGTTTCTCTTACAATGTCCAAATGAACCCAGTATATTTGCTCCTCAAAGGAGGTTGTAACAAAGAGTGGAAGGCAACCGCATAAAAGATTCCCTCTTAATCATATGTACTTAAGAAAAACAGACTCTCCAGAACGCTGGTTTCTGCTTTGGAAGTATGGTTATAACCCTACCCTTTCTGCAGGAT